>NC_056729.1:1534017276-1534182276 GCF_019279795.1 Protopterus annectens
ACATAAGTTTGTTGTGTCAAAATCAAAGAAAATTTGAAAACTCTAAGTGTCCTTTTTAATGGAGAATATGACAAACTATCTGTTGGGCAACTGTATGATTTTATTTTCTTTATGCGTTTTTAATTCTGGTTCTGATTTGCTTTAAAATGTAATTCCTTCTTGCTTGCTTGACCTAGTTGATATCTGATAAGGGTCTTTGGACCACCGTACTTACCTGGATAACACATGTAAAAAAATAAATAAATTAATTAATTAATGCAAGACAATAGGGAAGAAAGACAAAAGCAATACATTGCAAAAGAATAGTGACTACAACTACTTGCAGTTATGTGTATAAACTTTGTACGATGAACAGAAAATACAGGGTATTACATCTGTATTAAAAACTCAAACAGAATGATTTTAACAACAGAGAAAAAAAATAATATTATTTATAATCAGTCAAATTAAGACTGTATTAAACATCATGTTTTAGAGATCCTGCCAGTCAATGAAAAAAGCTAGCAACCCACTCTGGAGTATCTATCAAGTATCTGAGAAGAACCAATTGTGATTATAAAAACTGTATTAAACAAGTCTGATGAATGGCAATGGCAGATAGCATAAATGAATGGGAGGTGAAGACACAAGGAAACAAAACCACGTGCCAAATCTCTCTGGAGGAGAATAACTAAAAGCATTGGAGCTGTGTCATGAGAATTACATCAAAGACTTCTGCTGCTATGTATCTAGGACCTTAACATATGGGAAACATCTGAGCACACAGAGAATACTTCATTTGGATTTTCCTTCCACCTTTATCTCAAGACTGTATAATGTTACCCAATGTGTCCCTCTTACACCTTTCCAGCTAACTAAAGCTAGATGGTAGGCATTTATAGCTGAATGTCTTATTGACGAAAGTTAGGAAGGGGTTTTGATAGTATGGTGAAAATGAAAACGATTTCTCTTTGGCAAAGCCCAGGTTTATTCCAAACTACTACTTAATGGTACCACTTATACTGATCCTGCTGACTTAGCCAACCTGCTAGCTGATGGGGAGTGAAGTTTCCGCTGAACCTATCACCCCCAAAGACCCATTCATCATCCCCAGTACTTCTCCTGCACCTCACATCTCTGTAGATCAAGTGTTAAAAGCCCTATCCAAAGCAAAGAACACAGCTTCCATGGTACCTGACACTATCCCAGTCTGTGTCTGCACCATCTCCAGCAAGAACTAGCTTTGCCATTCAGCACCCTATTCAACCACAGCCTAATTACAGGCTTCATTCCAGCACAGTGGAGAACTGCCATTGTCAACCCCTTACACAAAGGTGGTGCTACTACTGACCTGGGAAACTATTGGCCCATTAGCTTGACAAATCTGATATGTAAAGCCAATGGAGCGTATTATTATGGATCTCATAAACAAGGACATAGGCAATCTCCTAGCAGTTGACCCCATTCAATTCAGATTTGTCAGGGGCAGATCTTGCCTGTTGAACCTGCTTGACTTCTTTGAGACTGCCACCATGGCCCTGGATGTGGAAAGTCAGTACATACAGCTTACCTTGACTTGGTCAAGGACTTTGACACAGTCCCCCACTTGGTCATCATTAAAAAACTAACTCAAATTGGCATAAATCCCTATCACATCAGGTGGGTGACCAACTGGCTCACTGATAGGACCCACAAGGTCAAAATAGGCACTACCACCTTCAACAGCAGACCTATCACTAGTGGTGTTCCCCAGGAATCTGTCCTGGGACCGGTACTGTTTGGCATCTACTTCTCAGAGGTCCAGGCAAAGACAAAGGGCGTGTGGCTGACCAAGTTTGCAGATGACTGTAAGTTGGGTGCCGTCATTGACAATGACACAACAATGATGTTAACTTACTGCAAGAGGGTCTCACAGCAACAAATGACTGGTGTCAATGTCCTGGCCTTAAGTTAAATGCAAAAAAATGTATTATCATACCATTTGGCAAAAACACGGCCCCTACTGATTACCACATCAACAGCAACAACCTCAGCACACAACCTGTCAGGTTGACAACAATCTCAAATTCGACTACCATGTAGCTGCAGTGGTCAGAAATGCCTTTTACTTGGTTCATCTCATAAGTAAAGGGATTGCATCAAGAAAAAAGGACGTTATTACCTCTCTGTACTCCTCCCTCATTAGGCCTATAATTGAGTATAATGCTCCATTTGGTACATACCTCTCTAAACACATGCACCAACTGGAATGGCCACAGAAATACCTCACAAAAGAGAATCTACTGCCTGCAATACTTGTCCTATGTGGACAAGCTCAAATCACTATCACTCTACTTGGTATCACACAGATTTGCCCTACTGGAGATGCTCCATATCTGTAAGTCTAACTCCTCGCTTCTTACCCACTCAAAGGCCTAAATCTATTATGCAACATCAACGAAACCTGCTGGAGAGACAGGTTTGTCTCCCAGAGGCTTCCCCATCTCTGGAATAGATTTCCCATACATGTCAAACAGAGTACCTCACTGACCCTCTTCAAGCACAACCTTGATGAGTGGATGAGAAATCACAAATTTGTTCCAGGGGTTCCACCTTTGTCCCTCATTGACAGGTACAACAGGTGGTGACTGACATTTCTTTTTTGTGAATAAACTCTTGGCTAGGCTTGTAAGGGCCTCAGGGCCATTAGCCTAGTAACCTCTGATGATCCTATAAAAGTTGGGTATTCCCACATAACTAACTGAACCCATGAGGATTTTATTTATTTATTTTACATTTGTTAACTGGGAAAGTCTGACTGGACACAGGTCCTTTTTCAGCAGAGGCCCTGGGAGAAAAGCTCAATATACAATATTATCCAGAATATGTTATACACATTATTTAATATTAAAATACTGATTTAAACATTGACAAATTCATTGACAAATCCTTTGGCAGTAGACAAGTTGGTGAACATCATTCAGTATTAATTCATATCTCAGTAGTCAAGTTGCAAAACATGAGCCGGTTAAGCTTTAGCCGAGTATTATATCTCATATGCTGTAGTTTCAGTGTAAAGACAGCTTAAATAAATTCTGGTTTATGCCCAGCTCATAGGGAATCAAAGTTTGAAAAGGAATTGGATGACTTGGTTAGTAGGTTTTGAAGAAGGAGTCAAAGAAGGGGAGGTAGGGAGGAGGAGGGACATCGTTATAAGGACTGTTGAGTTAGTGAGTGGTGACAGGAATTGAATGGTAGGTGATGGTGGAGAGGAAAATTAGAGAGAGAAAAACAAGGGTTTTGAAAGTTATTTGGGGTTATCGCAGTTACAGAGACAAGAATTTAGCAGATGTGATTTTAGGGCTGATTTGAAGGAGCTACAGGAAGTTAAGGTTATGATATTGGGGGGAAGTCTGTTCCATTGTTTAGCAATTATATAGCTTTAGAGGGATTCACCTGCAGAGTTATTGTCTTTAGATACTTGTAGTAGAGGTTTGTGGTTGGATCTAAGAACTCATGTGTTGGTGCAAGTATGTAGTATGTTTTGAAGGGATGGTGTTTTGACTGGGGAGTAAAGCATGTTATGGGCTAGTGTGAGTTGATTATATAGTAGGAGGTTGGGAAGTTCTAGCCAGGAAAGCTGTTTGAGAGGAATGTAGTGATGTATTCTAACAGGTGAACTACTTGTGAACTTGGCTATTTTGTTGTAGCAAGCTTGCTTCCTGGCTAGTACTGATTTTCTAATGTTTGTGAGAATAGGGGCAGCATAGAGCAGGGTAGAGATGAGATGAGTATGAGTTATAGTGGTCCTGGTGCTATCTGTTAGGAATTGCTTTTTTCTATATAAGAGATCTAGCTTTTTGTGCACTTTTTTAATAGTTAGGGGTATATGTATATTTCATATTGCTTACAATTTCTATCCCTAGCAGTTTGGTGTGGCTTACTCTAGAAATGACTGTACTGTTAGTGGAGGTGATGTTAAATGTTGGGTTATGCGTTGTGTACAGTGTGGGTGAAAAGATAAGGAGTTTAGTTTTGTTGGGATTTAATATTAGTTGTGAGTCTGTAAGCCAGTTTTCTACAGAGACAAAGGAGGCTTGAGTTAGTTGTTCAGTTCAAGGAGGGAGGAAGAGGTGCAGATAAGTGTAGAGTCATCTGCATAGTGGATGACTGAGGCCTGTAGTGTGGCTCAATGAGGTTTGTTGGTAAGTAACAGCAGGGGTCCTAGGATGGAACTCTGTGGGACTCCTAGAGAACAGGTACTAGAGGTGAGAGTTCAAGATGCCATCTAACAGCCTGCTGTCTCTGTTAATTAAGGAGCTTCTGAACCAGAAGATAGTGGGGTAGCTAAGATTTAGTTCTGAAAGAGTGTTGATTAGTCTGTTATGATTGACCATGTCAAATGCTTTGGAGAGATCAAGAAAGATAGCTGAGATTAATTATCCGTTATTTCTATGGGTGCTTACTGTTTGGGTGAATGATGTAAGGGTGGTAGTCGTGCTCTGGGAAGGTCTAAAACTGTGTTGGGTTGTGGTAAGTAGATTATTGGACTTAAGGTGGGCCATATTGAGTATGGATGCATCTTTCACGGATTTTGGAGAGGGGAGATAAAATAGCAATTGGACGATAATTGGTAAATTCTTTGGAATTGCCCCCTTTATGTAGTGGAGTAATGTATGAGATTTTTCAGAGTTGGGGGACTAGGTTTTCTTTAATAGAGCGGTTTATAAGTATTCAGCAGGTAGTGCATTGCCAGACAGGGATTTTGGTTTTAGTCTACTAAGAAGTTTTCTGATTATTGGTGTAGAAACAGGTTGTAGTGTGAAAATCTGTTCTGTAGTGTTATTCGGTAATTAACTGTTTGTGGACCGTTTTTGTGAGTTAGCCAGGGCTAGGATGGATTCTATAAAATATTTGTTGAATTGGGTTGCTATATTGGTTGAGCTATCAGTATTTACAGGGGTGGGGGTGCTAGTTTTCCTGGATGCAATACTTTGTTGATGGCTGTCCATAATTTCTTAGGATTGTTTTGGTGTCTAATTTGTGTGTCATGATAATAGATTATTTTGTCCTGTTTGATCTATTGTTTTGTCAGATTTCTAAGTTCTAAGCATTTTCGTTTAGCAACATGGGTATTTATTTTATGCAAGTTTGACCAGGCTTTGTCCCTGTTTTTCAGTTGGGATCTAGTCTCCTTGGTTAACCATGGGGCATAGTTGGCTTTAATTCTGATGGTTCGGGGGGGGGGGCATGATAGTTTAGAATTTCAAGGAAGTTGGAATTAAAGTATGAAACAGCCTCATCTAGGTTTAAGGTATGTAGGGGCAGCCAGTTACATCTTTTTAGTGCTGTTATAAAGTTACCAGAGTCGAAAGATTTTCTGTTGTGGATTTTGCGGTATATGGTGAGTTTGGCTACATTGGTTCTGGTTAGGAAGGTTGGAGAGTGTTCGCTTAGGCTATTTGGTAAGCAGCCTGAATGGGTAATTTGCACAGGTTTATTAGTTAGCATCCAGTCAAGGATTGAATGCCTCTTAGAATTTTTGTCAGCTCTGGTTGTAGACTGGATTAATTGGGTAAAACTGTGAAGATTAAAAAAGTTAGTGTGATTATTGGATTTACAATTTAGCCAGTCAATATTAAAATCACCAATTATCATAGTTTCTTGGGGGAGAGAGTTTAAGGCCCAATGTAGTAAATTTTCTAAGGAGTCTATGTTATCACCTGGGGGAATGTAGCAGCCAATTAAGTTGATGTTTTTTTTTTTTTGTTATTAATGTGTAGTTTGGAATATATAATTTCTGCTGTTCCTGATGTTGGTAATGGCAGATCCTGATTTTCTATGTTATGTGGTCTTTGAATAAGATAGTAATGCCACCACCTTTTTTGATATATGATCTTTAAGTAGGAGGTTATAGCCTGGAGGAATCATTTTGTTATTAGATATGTCAGGTTTTAGCCAGGTTTCTGTGAGCAGGACTATGTCTGGAGAGTACAGTGAAATATTAGCATGCAGGTCTGGGATTTTGTTTTTGATGCTTCTAATATTAATGCTTAGTATTGGGAGGTCATTGGCTTAACTGAGTAGCTGAGGAGATGTGTTTCCTGAAAGTAGTGTGGTTGTGTGGATTGTGGGCTTGGGTGGGCCAGAGTTAGGGTGAATGTCTCCACATAGTGCTAGATTAGAGGTAGTTTGCACTGTAAGTTTAATTAGTCTAATGGACAAAAGGTGATATTTTATGGATGTTTATTGTTTTTTTGTATAGTTAAAGGGTGTATTGGGATGTGTATGTTGAGAGGTGTTTGAAAGATAGAGGGGAGTATGTGTAGGTTTAAAGGTGAGTGTGTATTAGGATTAGTGTAGGTAGTGGAGTGATGAGGTAGTATTGTGGGTGTAGTGTGGGAGTAAGAGGTAACGTGTGCAAGCAGCTTAAGGGTTATAATGATGGATGGATGTGTGAGTAAGGTACATGTTGAGGTAGCTGTTAGTGTGGATTTGAGAAGTCTGTAGCTACGTCAGATTTTCTAAGTGTTAGTAGTTAAGGTAAGCAATTGCAAGTGGATTTATTAACTAGGAAGGTAGGGTGGATGTGTGGGAGAAAGGTTTGTCTTTGGTGGTAAGTGTAGTATTACTTTTAGGTAACTAGAAGGAGCAAAGTGAAATATTTTTGGGGGTGAATAATAGTTAATTAGCAGAGGGTATGGATTGGCTGCGGGATTCCTTTATTTCTTGAAGTAAAGTGGCAGTTGCAGGTATTATGAAGAAGCTAGTTCCCTCAATCCCTGAAAAACGTGCAGGTTTCAATTTAACCAAAACTCTGGGAGTTCCCACCATGGAAGATTATGCACTTTGATCAGATCTGTTTCCACACATTTCCAACAAAATATAGGCCCACCGTCCTCAAGTATGCACTGCATTCTATCCAAAATCATTCCTCCATATATCCAAACATCATGACCCACAGCCAATATAGGTTACCAACAATGTACTCCAGTACAATAAAACAAACGTTGTCAAAGGATCTTGTAAACCTAATAAACTGTTTACCTAACAATCAGCTTACAGTAAATTAGAATAAAACTAAAGGTATAGCCTATGGTACCCAGACAAAATGAAGTTCATGCTCCCACTCCTGTCCACTGTTGTTATTTCATAATAACAACAATGCAGTATCTTCCCTAATATGATCTTAGATGCCCCACTCTTCATGATCGACCACATCAGCTGTCTAAAACTTCATATTTGACAGATATTAAGTGGCTGTTACACAACTTCTATGTTCCTTATCACTCAGGCCAGGACATGTGTCGGTAAAGATATTCTGCAAGTATATTTTGAATATAGACTTCTGATTTCTTTTATATCCTCTAGAAACATGAAAGATCTCCAAATCCTGTTTAACCAGATTTGTAGATTAAATTTTCTTTGTTCAATATTCGATTAGGACTACAACTATCCAAACAGCTTACTGGATGTTAGTAAAGTAATGTTCTATTCTGCTTCTTCTACTATATTTAAAATGCTGAAATCTCCCCACAGTTCTCATTCAGATGTTTCCCTAAAGTCATTGTTCACTACCTCAGGTCTGACCATCGTTTGACTATGATAGAACATTCTCTTTCAGATAAAGGATTATTGTTCATCCCTGCTGCCTCATCAGACCTGGGTGAGGTACTATTGGACTTACACCAGTTTACTCGTAACCTTGCTTTAAAACTGATGCTTGCAAACAAAGAATCAATGAAAGCTCATGGTTTAAAAAAAAAAAAAAAAAAACCTAGTTTGTTTAATCCACCTTTGCCACCACATGTAAGTACTTTTTTTTTGCACATTTGCGAGAGTGAACTTCTAAAGGGGCTGAATGCACCACATAAACAGTTTTTCATAATTTAACTGCAATAGAATTTGCAGTGTTATGTTCTTCAAGAAATAATTGAGATCTCGCTATAAGACCAGCCGATAAAGGGGGTGCACTGGTAATATTGAACTCTAAGGACTATAATGACTCCTTGTATAAATTACTTAATGAAGAGAGCCCATATAGGAGAATTGACAGACTTGAACTGGAAAAGACTTAAGAAATATGTATATGATGTTTTGTATGGTTTGTTAATGTGCCGCACTATTGATGAGCAACTATCAGTTTTTGTTGTGGAAGACCCCGCGATACTGGTCATGAAAGGGTTACCCTAAGATACATGAAGATGCTTTGAACCCGCCCCTGAGACCCATAATGGCAGGGACGGGTTGCATGACCGAACCCCTTTCTATTTTTATAGAAGAAAGATTGAAAGGGGTTTTGTGCGCCATCACAACTATACTAAGGTATACCAGTCATTTCTTGAAAGACGAGAAAAAACGTAGCTGGATGCTGCTGGTGTATAAAACAGTTAAAACAATTTATTCCAAGTACAAATATAACACGTAATGAGCGCTTTCGGGTTAAGTCCCTTCATCAGATAAATACATTACAACATATTGCTGTTATTTAAAACACAACCTATCCAATCATCTTTCAGTAAAATACCCGCCTGTATTTGTACTTGGAATAAATTGTTTTAACTGTTTTATACACCAGCAGCATCCAGCTACGTTTTTTCGTTTACTTTTGTGCATTTTGTTACGGACAGCTGGATTTGGCAGAGCAACGACCCTTTTGTCTTTGACTAATTTCTTGAAAGACCTTGGACATTATATTGACCAGACCGTTGGTCAAGGGGATGTTTCCACTAGCATGTTTGTAACTTTAGATGTCAAAAATATTTTTACTAACATACCCAATACGCATGGTGTACAAGAGGTTAGGGAGATGTTAAAACTTAAGAGTAGATACACTGATAGCAACATAATGTACCTTACTAGAATTAGTTTTGGAACATGATTTTTTATGTTTGGCAGAGAGTTATTTTTATAAAGATGGGGGGTTGTCATGGGCACCCCCCCTTTGCCAACTATTTCACGAATCTGGTAATGGATTATTGGGAAGAAGAACATGTATTTCATCATCCTGTGTTCTCCAGTCACATCAAATTATATTGACGCTTTGTAGATGATGTCTTTATATTGTGGGATGGCCGTCGACTTGAGTTGCAAGAATTGTTTTAAATATGTTAGTGATGCACACCGCAGATAAATATCATTTGCACTTTCTCAGCTTACTCATCCCCACTCTCCACTGAGATCCAAATTTCATTCCGCACTTCATTTCTGACTACTGTACAAAATAATTGTATTACTTTAATGTGCATTTGATAATGTTTCTGTTAGAAATGTGTTGATGTCTTGTTACAATTTCTTTTTATATAGCTTTTTTACATTTTATATTTGCCATTTTACTGGTACTGTTTAAAATATGCATATAAATATTTGCATGTGTGTGTGTATACATACATACGGATTCCACTATGTAATTTTGAAATACTGACATCCCGAATTTCAGTATTTCAAAATTACATAGCCGAACACGCAAAACACCGAAACCCTAAAACCGCGAAATTCAAAATCTCGGCTGTACACTACAGATACAGCACACACAAACACATAAACACAACCCCCCCCCAACTCAAAAATAATATCCTACAGTACAGATAAGCAGGGGGGGCAAGCCCCTCTGCACCCACCATGTGGGGGGGCAAGCCCCCCCCCTCTACTTATATACATACTAACTCCGAGATCGCACAGACATGCACAGGTAACTCACTCCCACACATTGTACACACCCTCGCACACACATCTTAGTCAAAACACACACTGACATACACTAAAGCCCCTAACTAACACACATACACATACATACATACCCAAACTCACAATCTCCATACTTCGGGATTTTGAATTTCATGCTTCTGGTGTTCCGGGATTTCAAGACTTCGCTATTATAATTTCAAAATACTGAAATTCGTGATTTCAGTATTTCAAAATTAAATGGGTAACCCATACACACACACACACACACATATAAATATATTATTTTCCACATATACACACTGACGTAAATATTTATATTAGCATAGTGGTGGCTGGTCTTGCTAAATGTGCTAGCTTAGAAAGGTTGTGTAACATAGTGGTGGATGGTCCCTTCAAGGATTTAAAAAAAATAGGCAAGGATGTTACAGTTGAAAAGGGGTATCCACACACACATAGACATTTAAAACAGGGTATCCTGATCCATGGCAAATTTGTGATCTTTGGGCCTGAAGAGAGTCCTGGGAGGGCCTTAGAAGGAATTATGTATACCAGGAGGAAGAATGAAAGCCCTGTGAGGGAAGACAGACAAACCCTTTAGAAGAAATGTTAGCTGAATTTGTCCCTGTCTGTGTGGAAGGAGAAGATGTCGTCTTCATAGCTGGTTTTCCTTCAAACAAAATATGGATGAGTAAGTCTGCTCATGTCTCTAAAGTCAAGACTGTTGTTACTAATATCATCAGTCAATGCAATATGCAAAGATATATGAACAGTCTGGTCAAATACAAAAATAATGGAGTTCAGTGATAAAAAAAATCTAATTTTATTCAGTTTGGTTAGCACAAATCCCAGATATCCTTCTGCTTTAAATAATACACTCTTTGAAGAAGTAAATTACATCAGAGATCTGGTTAGTAAGACGGATAAGGGTCTGACATTTTACCTAAATATGTGTTACTGTAACATCAAGGATATTCTATGAATCATTATTAGTAGGAATGAATGGGTTATGCTTCCCATTTATAAAACAGACCTATTATTGAGTATTGTCCACCAGTCTGTGTTTACAATCAAACTCAAATGAAGTGACTAGAAATGATAAAAAGTTATTGTATTAATTATAAAGGTTAATAATTTATAATATAATAATAGAATGAGGACTTTATCTCTTTTTATAATAAATTACATATTGGTAAGAGAGACCTCAAATAGCCAAATGCACGTACAATGACAAGTCTTCTGCTATGTTGGGGTTAATATTAAAAAACTAGGAATAATAGTATGTTTGCAGATTTTAAACTGGCAAGATACACCTTACTATAGAGACCACTTCAAAATAGCACTGGATTGTGATAGAATGCCATACTTCTTCATATCAGAGAGGCGAGACATTATAAGCCTTTAAAAAGGGTCTTGACAACTGGTTGGGAACTAGAGTTTATGATCCCAGCTTCATAGGATTCAAGCTCTTTGCTGGCCTGTATTAGGCTCAGAGTTTGTTCATAGGTTCATAGGTTCGTACTAGGCTATCTGCCCTAGGGCATTTATAAGCCTAGCCAGAGTGTATGTGGCTTACACCACCCCTTAGGATGAGAATACTACGCCCTTTTAGGGTTTAGTTTACTATGCCTCTGTCTAGTAGTGACAAAGAGATGACCCCCGGGGTAAACCTACGATCTCCCATCCACTCGTCGAGATTTCTCTTGAATAGAGTCAGTGAGGGGCTCTGCCTAACATGGACTGGGATTCTGTTCCAGAGTGTAGGGAGCCTCTGGGTTATGAATCTGTCCCTCCAGCACGTTCTATTTATTTCTGTGTTGAGGTTTAAGTCACTTGTTCTCGTGGCTCTGATGGATTTGGATTTTTGAGGTGGAGCATGTCCATTAATTCAGGATTGGACATGGCCTTGTACGTCAGGCACAGATCACCTCTGAGTAGGCGGTATGCGACTGAATAGAGCTGGAGTTTTTTCAGTCGGGCAGCATATGACATATGTTTAAGACCCTTTATCCTCTTGGTGAGGAACTTTTGGGGTCTTTCCAACTGCTGCAGGTGTCGGGTGAGATACATCCCAAATGGGGCATTGTACTCAATCATTGGCCTGATAAGAGAAGAGTACAGGGGCACAATGACCTCTCTTGATCTAGATGTGAAACACTTCATGATAAGGTGGGCAATATAGAAGGCCTTCCTAACCACTTTGGCAATGTGAGTGTCAAATGAGAGGTTACTGTCAACCTGGGTCCCTATGTCCCTGATTACCTCTTCCGTGCCAATGGATTACCGCCTATGTGGTAATTTGTCGGTACCTTGTTTTTCCCAAAGGGTATGACTATACATTTTTTGGCGTTTAGCTTAAGGCCATGGCTCTGGCACCAATTATCCATTTCTATGAGGCCTCTCTGAAGGATGTTTGTGTCTGCTGGAGTATCAATTATGGCGCCCAGTTTGCAGTCATCTGCGAACTTTGTCAGCCACAATCCTCCTATGTTTGCCTGTACCTCGGAAAAATAAATGCCGAACAAGAGGGGTCCCAGGACTGAGCCCTGTGGGACACCGCTTGTGACTGGCTTAGAGTCTGACATAGCTCCAGCAACTCTGACCCTGTGGGTTCTGTCCTTGAGCCAGTTTGCAACCCATCTTGTGACATATGGGTTTACATTTAAGCTGGTGAGTTTGTCTATGATGCCCGAGTGGGGTATTGTGTCAAAGGCTTTTGCAAGGTCAAGGTAGGCTGTGTGAACTGCCTTACCCTCATCAATGGCCTTAGTGACTGTTTCAAAAAGTCGACCAAGTTCAGAAGGCAGGATCTGCCCTTGACAAAGCCAAATTGGGTAGGATCCAATGTCTGTAGGTCCCCAATGTCTTTGTTTATGAGTTCCATAATGATCCTCTCCATAGCTTTGCAGACCAGGCTCGTCAGGCTTATGGGGCGGTAATTTCCAGGGTCCGTAGAAGCACCGCCTTTGTGAAGTGGGACCACTGTTGCCGTTCGCCACTCTTTGGGTACGTATCCTGTGGTAAGGCTAAGATTAAACAGCAGCCTTATGTGTGGGTTTAGTTCCTCTTGGAGTTCATGTAGCACACAGCCCGGGACACCATCCGGTCCCATTGATGCTGTGTTTTTAGCTTTAGAGAGGGCGGCTCTCACCTGGGCATCTGAGATGTTAGGGAGGCTACACTCTGCTGGGATAGTTATTTCTCCTTTTGGGGGGGAGGGGGAGGAGAAATTTGCACTGAACCTGTCTGCCAGAATGTTGGCAATGTCAGTGGGTTCAGTTTATTCTGTGTCATTTTGGACTAACTCTGAGCATATCTGGGAGTTTCCACCCAGGTTTCTAACATAGCTAAAGAAGGCCTTGTGATTGTCTTTTGTGTCATTTGCGATTTTTCTCTCAAAGTTGGCCTTGGATGATTTTATGAGTGATCGTAGTTTTTTGCTAGTACTGATCAGAGATGCCTTTCCTTTTAGGGATTTTGCTCTGTCATGTAGTAGCTTCCTCCTTCTGTTGTAAATTTGTTTATGGCTGGGGTCCACCAGACCGGTCGCCTGCCTTTGGGGGAATGGTTCTTGGTTTTATTTGGGATTGCATGATCCATGCATTCTTGAAGGTGCCCATAGAAGGCATTTGCAAGGGATTCAGCAGTGTGGGTTGTGGTTTCCACTGGCCCAGGGGCCTTGAAAGATACCATTTCAGTCTTAAGAAGTGTGAAGTTTGCTTTTGAGAAGTTCTTCACTGTGGTCTTTTGTGCAGGGGGTGGGGGCGGGATGTGGATTTCCAGTGAGATTAATTTATGGTCTGATCTTACCAAAGAGGGATGTACTTCGGTGTGGAGCATTTTGTCCCCATGTTTGTGATGATCAGGTCTAGTATATTGTCTCCTCTTGTGGGAATGGTGACTAGTTGTTCCATTGCATTTGAGTTTATGAATTCTAAGAACCTTTGGGCTAGAGTGTTGGGGCTTGAGTAATGTTCCCAGTCTATGTTTGGGTAGTTGAAGTCTCCCAAAATTATGGTATTTGGAGAGACATTCATACTCTCCAGTGTCTTCAGGAAGGCTGTGTGGGGTTCCTGAGTTTGAGAGGGTGGTCTGTAGCATGCTACAAACTGTAAGGCAGTTTTGCCTATGGTTAGTTGCACCTGGATAGTCTCCAATGCTTCGTGCGTTGCCACTAACCTGGAGGTGTGGGTATCTTTGATGAAAATGGATACTCGCCCTCCTTTTGTGGTTCTGTCCAAGTTTTGGGGCCGGAAAGCATGATATGAGGTAAAACCTGATAGTGCTGGGGTGCTCTCAGGAGCCTTGAACCAGGTTTCAGTCACTGCACAGACATCGATGTTCTCCATACTGAGAAGGGCTTCGAGGGCGTGCATCTTGAGGTTTAGACTTCTGGCATTGAGCAGCATTACCCTTAGTTTTTTTCCACTTGTGTTTTCTAGGGCGGTAGGTTTGTCATTTGAGCCTTGCCTAAAAAAGGCACTATGGGGGTGGCAAGAGCCTTGACCAATATCCGGAAGCCCAGGGGTGACAGGTGCAAACCTTCCCTTGCGAAGCAGCATGGCTTGTCAAGCATGTCATCCCAAGCAGACAGACACTGGATCCCCTTAGAATGACACCAGTAATTAAGCCAATTGTTAAAACTGATCATTTTGTCTTTGTACTGTGGCATCCTTCTTGGTGAGGGTAAGATGCTGCTCAGGGTCAGGGTCATACCAGCCTGGGCTACATAATCAGAGAGCTCCTCTATGTCTCTTTTCATGTAGTCCAGGGAGGTACGTCTCAGGTCGTTTACACCTGCATGTACAATGACTGAGTCATATTTGTACTTGCTGTGGAGTGACCTGAGTGCTTGTGTTATATGGCGGATTCTAGCTCCCGACAGGCAGCTTACTGTGACCCTCTCCTTGTTCAGTCTGGTGAGCGGGACGTCAGTGTGCCTGACTATGGAGTCACCTATTACAAGTGTGTCTGGCACATTGTTTGGCCTTAAGGGCTGTGACTGTTTAGCACACTGACTTTGTGAACTATGTGTTGCATTTGCTATGTCTTGAGGTGGTGGTTGCTTGGGTGTCTGCTTTGGAGGCCTCTGTTGTTTTGGTAGATTTTTAATCAGCTCCTCCGAGTATGTTTTTTTGTGTTTATGTGTTTGGTTTGCAGTTGTGATAGTTCTATGTGAGACTGGGTTTGTGGTGTGCGTGGTTACCTTCTCCTCCTGACTGGTCTTGCCAGTACTGAATTGAGAGAGCTCAGCCTCCAGTTTGGCTATATAGTTGCATCTCTCGCATATATTTGTATTTGTTGGGAGGAGGAGAGGGTTGTCTGTGTACATGAAGCAATTGTAACATTGCCTCAAGATTCCCAGATTCACCAGCTGAACAGGAGAGGACGCTAGCAACTGATCCTTCGACATGCTAGAAATAGTGAAAAAGATTGCTGTGTAACTGAGTCAGAAAGGACCTATAGGGAAATGGGTACTCAACAGAATTTAGGTGAATGAAGTACTTTTCGTTTGTTTAAGAGTGCTTTACCTGTATACAAAATGCTTTAGGAGCAAGTGCTGAGCTTTTCAGATAGAGTATAGGCTGTTTAGATTGCAAGTAGAACAGTTCTAAGGGAAAAATTGAAGAGCAGACTTGGCGGAGCCAGAAAAAGTTTAACCTTGTTTAACCGGCTGCACTATGCACGATCGGCAAAGCCGTGCAAAGGCGGATTTTAAGCAGTGAACTACAAAAGAGCTAGGAATGGTCCCAAACAACCAATTACTAACAGCTTCTTGTGCTGAGGTCACTTCCCCAAGGATAGGTAGGCTGCTCAAGGCTCCCCACTCCCACTGGTGAGCAAAGAAACTTCCTTTTATCCAAGTAAGGTAATGGACAACACAGGAACTACACCACAGCCCAGAATACAGCAATGCCTGTATACTGGTCTAAACTAGTCGAAAAAGGCGGGAAAACAAGGATTACTTTTTGTTTTTTTTTTTTGCAGAAATACACAAAAAATGCAGAGACAGTGATAAATTAGTTACACAGGCTAGCACACTTTAGTGGGCAGCCTCCACAGTTCAATTAAACAAACAAACAAGCAAACTTTCGACTAAATTCGACTAAATGTAACTTTAAGTGCAGTTTTTAAAATAAATGCAGTAATCAGTAAAAAAACAGTTCAGGCTAGTTTAAAGTAAGCAGCAGAAGCTATTTTCAGTGAAAAAAAAAGCAAAGATACTTAAATCCAGAAAGTAGTCACTTTTTTGAGTTCCTTGCTGCTAGGACCACTCTGTAAACCCACGTGGAGCTTGTCTGAGCAGTATAGCCAGAAAAAAACGCCCAGAGGCAGATTTTAAGCAGTGAACTACAAAAGAGCTAGGAATGGTCCCAAACAACCAATTACTAACAGCTTCTTGTGCTGAGGTCACTTGCCCCAAGGATAGGTAGGCTGCTCAAGGCTCCCCACTCCCACTGGTGAGCAAAGAAACTTCCTTTTATCCAAGTAAGGTAATGGACAACACAGGAACTACACCACAATAGTCTGCATTAAACATTGGAGATATTTTGGCTTATCCCTGTCTGCAGAACTGCAAAGATGGCAGGTTTAGTGCTGTGAGGTCTTTAAAATCATCATCAACCTTTTTCACATTTTCTATATGTGTTCAGGATTTTGTGCCAGCTGCTGGCATCTCTCTCTATTCATTGCCATTTCCTGCCTTGAACAATCATGCATGGCTGTTGCAGGTCTTCCCTCACACAATACATCTACCTCTTTGCTGGACATTCTTGGTTTCCTCTTGCCTTCTTCCTGACTGTCCCAAATCTTCTTCTTCAGCTGATTGACTTCTGTTTTTCTACACATGTGCCCAAACCACTGTAATCTGTTATATCTGACTTTTTCTTCAATTGGAGCTACTTTGGATTCTGCTTTTATGTCTTCATTTCTTTGTCTGTCCCATAGTGTGTACCCTACTACCTGTCTTAGATACTTCATCTTCATCACCTCTAGCTTTCTCATCTGCACTGCTGTTTTGTACACTTGACTTTTCAGCTTTTTTAACATTTTTCCTGCCATACACTACACCTGACGCTCTGTGCCAATTGGCTGCAGCCCATCTGATTCTAGCTTTGACCTCCTTATTCCAACTTCCCTTCTCCTCAACCACCCCTCCCAGATACTTAACGTAGCCTGTTCCACTATTTTCCATTCTCTCGCAATTCTCAGCTTCTTCTGAACTTCACTATTTAGTGCTATTACAACTGTCTTATCTGTACTCACTATCATCCCATGTGCCTTCAGTTTTGCAGTCCATTCCCCTATCCTTTGCTGAAGTTCTTGCTCAGTCTGCCTATAATGCCATATTGTCTGCATACAGCAACTTTGTTGATCTGTCCCCTTTGACCTATTTGCTAATGTAGTCCATCATCAGTATGAACATCAGTGGGCTCAGAGCTGCAACCTGGTGCCCACTCACTCCCACTGGGAACCCCTCTGTGAGACTGAACATTGTTCATACTTGAGTCACTAGGTCTTTGTACATAGATTGCACAAATTCTATCAATGTTTCTAGGACTTCAAACCAGCACAGGACTGCTCAAATCAGCTTTCTTGGGACCTTGGTATATGCTTTCTCCAAGTCTAGGAATACCCAGTTGGACCCTTACCTGATCTGTAGCTTCTTCTTAACTATCTGTTTTGCTGCAAACATCAGGTGAATTGTGCTGCATCCTGATCTGAATCCAAACTGCTCATCTCCCATCTTACTTTCTACTACTGAATCACCCTCTCCAGAACTTTCATACAATGTGAAAGGAGTTTGATATCTGTATACTGCCCACAGTTGTGAATGCCACCTTTGTTCTTGAACATTGGCACTAGTATGCCTTTCTCTCCACACTGATATTAGTACCCTCGTGAGTCTTTTCACCCCTATGTCACCCAGCATCTTTATTATATTTGCTGTGACCTCATCTGAGCCTGCTGCTTTCCTTAACTTCATTCTCCTTACTGTTATTCCTACTTTTCTATGGTTGGCTCTTCTGTTTCTCTCATTGTAGGCTGTGTCTGGGGCAGTAGAGCTTCTGTGGAGTTGTCTTCATTCAGAATCTGCTGGAAATATTCCTTCCATCTGCCTTTAATGTCCTGTGGACTGGTGTGCAGGTTGCTTCTGGCATCACTTATAGTGTCTATCTTCTTTATCTTTCTCTTTTTGCCTTACAATCGGATATAGTTTCTTTGTGCTATCTCTACTGACTTACTTTCCAGAAGCTGGTAGATTGCCTCTGATGCCTTGTTCTTTGATATTTTACAACTCCTTTCTTAGCTTCTTTGTAAGCCAATTAGTATTCCATCCTAGCTTCATCCATCTTTCCTACCTCTTACTTTTTTCTTATTTCTTTTGATGGCTTCCTGGATTTCCACATTCCACCACCTGCTTTCCTCCTATACCTTATTTCCATAGCTGGCTCAGACGCATATCTGTCCCACAGTCCTCACACATGCTGCTTTGAGGGGCTGCCATTCTTCTTCAACCCCCACCTATTTTCTCTTCTTATTGAGGTGCTAGAGCCCTGAGTAATTCCTTGAACTGTTGTTTTTTCTCTCCAGTCAACTTCCAGGTCTTCACCCTGGCCTCTATTAATCACAGTGACTTCTCTGACCATGGCTTATAGCTGATTGTGGCAACCAGTTTATGCCATGGGCCAACTTTTTTTTTTTTTTTTTTTTTTTACTGAGGATGACTTTGCAATTGTTGGTTCTAGTCCAGTGCCCTTTTCCTTACAAAGAAGAAGCCTACCCGAGTTGCAAGTTGGCCACTCTTGTATGTAATCTTGTGACTGTCTCTCTTTCTAAACCATGTGTTACCTATCAGGCCATTTGCCAAACAAAAGTCTAGAATGGTCTCTCCTTCTTTATTTCTGTTACCCCAGCTATGTAGATTGACCTGGGCAGTCTTATCCTGTTCTGTCTGTTCTGATATGTGGATTCAGGTCACCCATTATCAACACCAATTCCTGTTGTCCTGCTTTACCTAGTAGGTCCTGCAACTGCAATCTGAATACACCCTTTTGCTCAGTATCACAACCCTGCGGTGGGGCATAGCTTGAGAGCACTAGGCTGGAATCTGGTTGCCATGAGTCTGTCACTATTTCAATGACATCCCTCACTGTCTTCTGAAGCTCCTCCCCCACAATTCCCACATCATTTCTAGGTTGTCCTCCTCCTGAGTAGTAAACTTTGGATGACAAGAAAAGTGGATTTGCTGCACTGCCATTCTACATTGTCTCCTAGATACATAGTATGTCCAGCCTCCTCCTTACCATCATGTCATCCACTTCCAAACCGCATCCTGTCAGTGAACGTACACTGAGTGTAGCAATTCTTAGTTCATGTTTAGCAGGTTGATTGATTTTATATCCAGCTTTCATTCAACATAGCTATCCCAGGTATCACAAGCTGGGCAACTAGACACCAGTTGGCCAGCAGCTTATTGACCTAGGGCTTCTGGGCGTTTTTTGCTGGGCACACACTGGCCAACAGGGGCACACACACCCCTCCCACCATTAGCCTGGGTCCCTGGCAATAGACTAGGCCGGGTCCACAACAAACTTGTCGGTGGCGAATACCCATACCCTTTTTTCTGGCAACATTAGTCAACGCAGCTGAATCATCTACAGCCGTATTTTACACCATCGAGTGGCTATCCCTGACATAGTGTGCAGTCTTGATCTGTGTTTTCTTATTAAAAGGATACTGTGCACTACAGCAGATGCTCAAAGTGGCTGGTTTATACAAGTCTTCCTCATATAGGGCACTATGTAGAGTCTGTCCTACTGCCCACTGCTCTATTCTTTGGTGTGTTTGATATGGAAAGACTCAGCATATTTTTCAGATTTAGGAGGAATCCCACAGAGGTGCATGGAGACCATGCAAACTCCAAACAGGCATCGGTCAGAGATCAGGATCAAACCTTGTACCTTGTGCTTGGGAAGCAAAGACCTTAACTAATATGCCAACTGATTTACTCATTTATTTTTGCCAACTGCTGTTCCAGAATCAAATATTTTAAGGGAATACTGCAATCTGAATATAATGAATTATGAAAAGCCTGCATTACGGGAACCCGAGTAGAAAATGTATGTTTTGTTACAGATTGAAGTGCTTGATTAAAGATGCACTTTCAGCTTTCTGAACATTATTTTCTGTAAATAAACATGAAATTCAATCTGTAAAGATGTCTCCACTGACTACTTTTCTGTTGTAAACAAACCAATATATGACATTAGTGTTGTCAATAGGCAAAAACTTTTTTTAAATACTGTGACTTTCCCTAAAGCTGCTGCTTTTGTTTCAGTTACTGTCTGACCTAGAATCAGTCCACAAAAGTATCTAATCATAGAAGAAACCAGTGCTGTGTTAATGAGCTTGTTAATTACACTTGGTAGCTGTCTTTGTAGTGAGTACAATTCTTGTGTAGGAAACTGAGAAAATATTTGAGGTGTTAGTGTAGATCAGAGTGTGTGATATACCTTTAAGAAGCTTTTCAGTTATCAGGCACATGCGTATAAGTACTGAGTATATGCAAGCAAGAGTGCCATTTTGTAGTGAGCAGTCAAGATGTAAGGATGCGTATGTGTTAGTCAATCAGTTAGCTGGTTTATGTTTATTGTTCCTGCTATCCATCCTGATGTGTTTATATGTAATAAAAATAGTTAAACGAACACTCACATCATCTTATTCAGATATACAAGACGAGTGACATGGTGTCAGAATGGGATCCAGAATCAAAAACATGAGGCGCGCAGTTAAAGTTGGAGGAATATACAGGAGTGAATCATCCCTACTGCTCAAATGATTCACAAACAGGTCAGAAACGAATTCCAGGTACTTAAACTCACTTAAATGATTTTTTTTAATCAACGAATATAAAACAAAGCACTCAGAATGTTCAAAACAAATTTCTAATTAAACAAAATGTCAGAAACTGTGACATATTGATAACAATATAAAAAAAATTACGAAAATGTTTGAAACTATATCCGAATCACATAAAATGTACAAAAAAGGAAGACAACTGCATTTTTTTACTATGTAGTATTTTTTGCGTTAATTAAGCTATTCAAAGTATTTAAGGTATACAAAGTCTTGGCAAGTGTGTGCAATATTACAGTACACCTATTTTGCAAAGTGCAGCCATTTCAAACAATATTTCACAAAATACAGTCTTTCAAAGAGTTTATTGTGCACTGGACTCTTATTATGAGTATCTGTTGTGTATGCATGTTCATACATAATTACAGCATTTGCTTGTGTTTGATAACAATATTGCAGAAAATTGGACAGTGTTTGTGCAAGAGAACAATATTTTCAAACAGACTGCTTTCTCTGACAAAGATGCATGTACAAGGGCATTTATTCTGCTTAACTTAGCTGGTTCAAAACCACTGAAAGAGAGCATTCATTTGTGTATGCTCCTGCTGTGTATGCAGGGGAGGGGGAACCAGTCATACTGTGATACCAGCTAAAATGCGAGAAGACCCTGAGTGTTTAAAACGTAAATTCAGAGAGATGCGTAACCCCCAAATGAATATTATAATGGAAAGACACGTTTTATATAAGGGATCAAAAGCCTGGTAAAACTTTTGCAGCATATACAACAGACTTGAGAAATGAGGCAAAAAGGTGCAGATCTGGTGATTTGAGAGATGAGTTGATAAAAGAAAAGTTTGTGTGTGGTATTAAAGAAGATGCAGTGAGAAAGATTTTGCTTCAAGACAATGATTTAACTTTAAATAAGGCCATAGAGATTTGTCAGATACACGAGCTCACAGAAAAGCACACAAATATGCTTACAAATGAGAAAAACATGCTTCCAGTGCTCCCAGTGCTAACGTTGATAGTATGCAGCACATGGTTTAAAGATACAAGCCTAAGGGGATGGCCAAACCCTGGGCCTCCCTAGCAAAACCTGTGGCAGCTTCATTGAAACCCAAATCCTTTCTAGCAAATACTAAGGCATGCTCTTTGAGGCAGACATGGTCAGTGAAGCACAAGGGTGAGTCAGCTAAATCAAAGAATGTGCCCGCACCTAGCCTCATACTCAATTATCACAACTGTGGTGCTAATCATAAGGCTAAAAGAGAGAAGTGCTTAGCTTTTGGTCTGCAATGCCACAAATGTAAAAAGTGGAATAATTTCAAAAGGATTTGTAAATCAAAAGAGGTTTATTCTTTCATTAACAGAACATACAAAGAGACAAGTTGATCAATTAGAAAGCTTGTGACCCTACTTTTTATGTTGATGGTATGTCAGTGCTTGGTGAAATAGTCAATGCAGTAGTTTTGTGGGCAAAAATGAAGTATTTTGTAGTGTTCAGATTAATGGGAGAACTGTAGAGTTCAAAGTTGTTACTGGTTCAAAGTACAATGTTATGTCCGCAGAGTAAAAGCTGGCAAGAGGCTTGATTTGGTGAAGTGTGTGAAGCTTGTTGCTAATAGTGGTGAAGAAATTCATACCAAAGGTTCAGTAGCACTTTCATGTTACTCTACTGGGAATAGCTATGACTTGCAAATTTATGCAGTCAAGAGACATTTGCAGTTACTATTAGGCCTCAAAGACAGTTTGAAAATGACACTGCTGTCATTTAACAAGGAAGTCCACCATGTAAGCCCATACTGTTTTTTCCTGACTATGCTGATATTTTCAAAGACAAACTAGGCAAGCTCCCAGTTGTGTACTCCAGAAAGTTAGAAACAGATGTAAGCCCAGTTATCAGACCAGCACGGAAAGTTCCAGTAGCTATGTTGAACAGAGTGAAGGCCGAGCTAGACAGAATGGTCTAGCAAGGAGTAATTTGTCCAGTTGAAGAATAACTGAGTGGGTATCTTCCATGCTGGTAGCTCATAAGAAAAGCTCAGATTATATTAGAATATGTATTAACCCAAGAGATTTTAACAAAGCACTAAAACAACCTCATCATCCAATGTGTACAGTCAAAGAAGTTGCTGCTCTTTTGCCAGATGCTACTGTTTTTTCTGTCTTAGATGCAAAAAGTTCATTTTGGCAAATTTTGCTTGACCAAAAATCCTCATTGCTAACCACATTCAGTACACCATTTGGAAGGTACAGATTTCTGAGAATGCCGTTTGGAATAAACTCTCCAGTGAAGTGTTTTAGCATGCAATGGAGCAATTTGTTTCAGGCTATCCATGTGCTATTATAGTAGATGATATTCTTGTAGGAGGCAATGGTGAAGTCGAACATGGTAGAAACCCCATAACAATTTTGGACCAAGCTCATGAAGTCAATCTTAAGCTAAATCCTCAGAAATGAAAATTGAGGCTAGGAGAAGTTATTTATGTTGATCATGTGTTTACTAGTTCAGGCTTATGACCAGATCCTTCCAAGCAAACAGCAATTCTTGTGATGCCAGCTCCAGACAATGTCCAAGTCCTACAATGTTTTCTTGGCACAGTCAACTATTTAGGCAAGTTCATTCCAGACTTGAGACAACCTTCAGCACCACTAAGAGAATTGACATGCAAAGATATATATACTGGTCCTGGTCAAAACAACATTGAAGATCATTTGATGTCCTGAAACAGAGAATTGCCAGTCTAACTACTTTAAGATACTATGATGTTCACAAACTCACAAACTAGTAACTCTTTCCTGTGATACTTGTAAGTTTGGTCTTGGTACAGTCATTCATCAAGAGGGTAAACCAATAGTCTGTGCATCTAGAACTCTAACCCAAGCCGAGATGCAGTATGCTCAGATAAAGAAAGAACTCTTGGCAATTGTGTTTGCATGTTTGAAGTTCCATGATTATATTTATGGCTGACCTATTCAAATCGAGACCGACCACCAACCTCTAGTCACTGTTTTGAGAAAGCCTATGCACACAGCTCCTGCTAGATTGCAACACATGATGCTGAAATTGCAAAAGCTTGCTCTGATGAAGTCTTGTGATTTTGATGAAAGCGCTTAACTTTTCTCAATACATTTTCTGGATTTAGTGCTGCAGTGTTCCTTTGGTGATCCTCTTCATATATTTTTTATTCAAATTGCAAAAGTACAATTTAATTCTTGTTTACCAAAAAGGCAAATGTTTTTATCTTGCTGATACTTTATCCAGATCACCCAGAAAAAACACTGAAAACCATGAGGATGAGAAAAATGGTTTAGAAGTCATGGAAGTGAGAAATATTTCTTCCACATGTCTTGATGAGCTTAGAACTCACACAGCTTCGGATCCAATTCTCCAGAAGCTGAACCACTTTATCAGTCAAGGATAGCCATTTAAGCAATCTTTTTTACCAGTAGAAATGCATCATGAAAGGTCTAAAAGTGATTGTTCCCAAATCCTTGCAACAAGAGTATATTAACATCTTGTATTGTGGCCACCCAGGAACTGATTGTACCAAAAGGCGGGTGGAGAGGACTAGTATTTTGGCTTCTATGTCACAAGACATTAGGAGAGAAATTTCATCTTGTTCTGTTTGTATTAGTACTAAACTGCAGCAACAAAAACAACCACTTCATCTAAGCCAAATTCCTGAACTACCTTGGTTGCCACTAGCTACAGACATCTTTAAAAATAATGGTCAACATTATTTGGTATTAGTGGACTCTTATTCAAATTGGTTCGAGATTGACATACTTCCTAACCTAACTTCCAATACTATCATTACTAAGTTGAAAAGACTTTTCCATCCATGGTAGTCTGCACAATCTCATTTCTGACAATCGTGCACAGTTTACAAGTCAGCAGTTCAAAAGATTTTCTGAAATGTGGTACTTTGGTTCATATTATGAGTAGTCCTGAATATCTGCAGTCAGATGGCTTGGCAGAATGTGTAGTTCAAATTGCAAAACAGCTGCTAGAGAAATCAAAATGAGACAATAGAAATGTTTTTCTAAATCTCCTGAATCTCATAAACATTCCTCATGATAATCATCTTGGTTCACCTGCCCAGCGACTTTTGTCGAGACAAAACAGAACCACACTACTAATCAATAGCAATTTGTTGATTCCAGGTGCTAAGAACAACAAAGCAGTGAAAGCTCAACACCTGAAATGCATTTGTCTCAGAAGTCCTATTATAATAAGACCAGCAGACTGCTCAATCCATTTCAAGAAGAGGGGATAGTGAATATGCAGACAGTAAAAGGTTTTGATCAAATTGGATTTGTGAAAAGTTTGTGTTAAGAACCGAGATTGTACATTGTGGAATGTAAGCATGCATGTGTGTTAGTCATTTAGTTAAAGTTTATTGCTCCTGCTATCCATCCTGATGTGTTTGTATGTAATAAAAATACATAAACAAACACCCAAGCCTCACTGTCTATTTCAGATGTACAAGACTAGCGACAATTAGTAACACCCATCAAGTGTGGCAACTGACCAACACTCGGGTTCAGATTCAAGAAAGGAGTGTAGCTAATGAGCAACACCTGCTTAGGGTATAGCAGTCCACCACTCTGGGTGACTCTAAGACCAGTCCAGTCCTGAAGATCACACTAGAGGATGTGGAGATTAACCTAGTTCCTTTAGAAAACTGTTCAGCTAAAGGGAACTGTGGCCTGCCCAGACAGAAAGGGCCAAAATTCTACTGTCCCACCTAACTAAAAATGCATGGGAAATTTATATGGATCTGGAAGATTCTGATGCACTTATCAGATGCTAAGCCGAAACAGATATTTTAGCAAGAATCATCGCCTTGGTTGCAGTGCCATCTCTTAAATTTCATAACAAAACATTTTATATGGATAGACCAGTAAGGCTGCATATAGCTGACTTAATACATATTTTGTAACTTTAGTTAGATCCTCTTTAATATAAGCACAAATTTGGAAATTTTAGGTGTATTTGCACTTTGGAGAGCACTCCCTACTAACTTAAGAATGACTTTACCCTTTCTAACCAACTAACTATTAAAGTAGAACCGTTGTTTCTAAGTAAATATGCAGATTCTATGTCAGACTTGCATCCATAAAGGGCTAGTAACAAGTTTTCACCTAAGAATGCTTATTAATCTGGAACTAAAGAAAAACTGTTAATTTGAACCAGTTTGTCTTGAGTACTCCAGAAAACAATAGACTAGAAACAACTAGGCACTGTACAGTTTATCACAATAATACTGTACCTGTAAAACTGTTACTGTTGTTTGGCAGTTTGTTTAAAAAGTGTCTTTAGAATATACCAACAGATAGCAATGTCTCTGAAATATTAGAAATATAGAATCTGTCTTCTGTTTTCATGCTAGCGCAAAATATATACAATTTGCTACTATATAAGGGAAAGGACTAGTAGGACTGTTGGATTCAGGCAACATAATTGTACTGGTTAAATCACAATATATTTGCAAGCATAAAACAACTAGTAGGTAAGCAGGAAATTAAAGTAATGTGGGGTGTGGACAAGAATGAAATCCCTATAATTCAAGTGGAAACACTAACTCCTTTGAGAACAGTTTTGCATTCTTGGCAGCAGTTAAAGTGATAAAGGAATTCAGCATAGAGACCAATGGAAAAAGGCATCTAGTCACTAGAGGAAGCAGGAAGGAATCCTAAGGAAAAGTGGGTGGGTCACATACTGAAGAAAAAGAAACTGAACAAAGTCAGGAATGACTGTCTGTTCTACTAAAGCAGAGTACCAGTGAGAAACTGAAGTCAGACTCAAAGAAATAATCAGGTAACCCTACCCCCCCCCACCCAATGAGAAAGGAAAACAGTTAGTTATACTGGTGGAAGAACATTATTTTCAGTTGTTCTTCATAGCAGAGGAAATGCATGAAAGGGAAAAGCTCTTACCTGTATCTGTAGAAGAGGCCATGGCCTCTACTTTCCATCAAACTGCTGAAGAAAAATGCTGACATGGCTGTTCCCCAAATAAATCATGTAAATTTCAAGAAAGCTCAGTGTGAGGAAGAAACCCTTAGCATACAAAGTATATATGGGTGACCAAAAGAGCAGAATAGGCTGAGGACATAACCCTAGTATGAACTAAAAAATGATCTGCCAAACAGAGTGCCCAAAGAACAGATTCTGAGTCAGATAATTCCCAAACCTTTTAGAACACTTGTAATGAAATTAACATACAACTGCATTTTTGTGGACATTTAAGAACAGAGATAAAGATTAGAGTTTTGACTAAACTTTATTGCCTGGTATTATTAAGATCACAGAGGATTTTTGCATTTCCTGTCCTGTGTTCCATAACATATCACACAACCCAAGATTTATGAATTATGACATATTTGTCCACTGGAGAGGTCCCTTATTAAGGTATAGCAATGAACACTGTGTGTCTACCTGTGAAACTAAATAATGGCCACCAGAGTATTGTTAATTTCTGATTTTGCACGAAATTTTCTAAGGCACAATGCAAAGTCCATAGCAAAAGAACTAGTAATTCTCTTCTCCAGGATAGGAACTTTACCAGATATTCTATTTTTAAGCACATTTTTATTAATCTAACATCTTTAAAATATATAGAACAGAAAGGAAGAAATTCAACTCCATAAGTTGTTATACAATTATAGGAATACATTAAATCATCAAGGTGATCTTATAGAATTAAGACATTAGGAATCTTAATATTTCAATAGCAGCATTTCAAGGTTATCTCAACAACTAGATTTTATACTAGAAATATGGAACCAAGACGGTATACCTCACCGTCACAGCTAGCTTTTCAGAATTAACGTGCAGGCTTAACTCTTCACTGCCTTCACAACAGTCCATACCCAATGGTCAAGGGGAACCTGGCATGTATGACCAGGGATCTTCACATGTTTTAATCAATACGAGCCGAGATAAGGGAAATGCCAGTGTGACATCCGAACAGGATTTTACCTTTGATTTTCCTTTTTTTCACCAAGAAGATGATGGCGAGCTTTTGGGAGCTCGCCCTAAAAGACAGTTACCTGTTAAAATGTATGCAGCTACAACAAAAACTATAAATCTTATTTCTAAAGGTACTGTGAATAAATCATCTAGTCCAAGACTTATTAATAGTCATAGTAACACCAATGATAATGGTCACATGATACTGGACAATTTTTTAACTAACAATGTAGAATTTAACATGACCGAAAGTAGAGGACATTGTAGTTTGTCTGAAAGGAGTGAAAAAAAGTATAAAATGGTACCTTGAAGGAAATGATTTATGAACTGGGTAATTTATTACAATTTGTGAAAACAATTAAAGTAGATAATGCATATTTAACTAAATGCATATCCTTGGGAATAGTACCGATGGGCTTAAGATTTTTTAAGGTACACATGGGTATTAATTTAGATTCCGATACAAAGAAGGAATTTAATGTTTTATTTGATTCATTTGGAATTAGTTATATGAATGTTTTAGTCAAAAAGAATGATGAAAAATTGAGTAGAACTGCATTGGAAATAGAAAAGTTGAACAATAACATTGTGTCTGACTTATTGTTTGAACAATGGTGTATGTTGTATGACAAACAATTTAAATATGCTGAAAGTAATGCGGAGAAATTATATGAAAGAAAGAATAAAAAATTAAATCGTGATTTAATACAATATAAAGAGAATAGGGCATAAAAATAGAGCACAGGGCATAGAGAAAATAGGCAAAGTAAATAGGATGATCAAGTTATGACACACACTGATGATTATATGAATTTTCAAGGGGGTCGATATTTTACCCCAGTGACAAAGCAGAAGTTCAGGGAGAACAGATACAGACAATATTAAACTGTATGATGGATTCACATACATTAGTTAGCACAAAAGATAGTACTAATATGATAGATGAGTTTAATCCTGAGTTGAAATTAGCAAGAGATGATGAACACAGTATTATCCATCAAGTTAAAGATCTTACTGTGTATAATTATACTAATTATTGCGTAAAGGAAGAGTTAGGAATGTTATTCATAAAAGGAATGAAATATATACCAGCTTTCAAATTTAATTTAGTAGATACTATAATAGATGTCAAATTATATTGTAGAATATTAAATCTAGCTTTATTATTTGATAAGAATAACAAGAAAGAAGTTCATGAGAATGTGAACAATGTGTTAAAGAAGAAGAGTACATTTATCCCACCCCCTAATAAAATGGTTGTAAATTTTGAAAATCTAATTTGTTCGGATATTTATCAGTATAACCGAGACATTAGAAATCTTCAGTTTATAGACAACTTGACTAATAAAGAAAGAGAATGTCTTGTAGAGCTTATGAATAATAAAAGTATCAGAGTTATGAAACCAGATAAGGGGGCTGGAATAGTGTTATACAACACAAATGATTATGTAAATGAGATTCAAAATATATTAATTGACACATGAAATTATGAAATAACATCTATCAATGAAATAAATATCAGTTATAGGAAAACTGATTTGAAGTTGAATGAATATCTATTGGATCAGAGAATAATTGCAGAAACAAAACTTCCGACTCTCCACGTTATATAAAAACTTTTTAAAGTTTATTTGATGAAACAGACAAAAACGGTAAGCGCTTTCACGTATACTACTATACGCTTCTTCAGACAACTTGATATAAAAAGCAACTGCTTATTTATGGGGAGGCATAGCCCAAGATAATCCAATAAAATCAATCAATTAATCAATTAAAAAGAGTTTAAAGCATTGTAATCCATTCTAGATGAAATACTCTTAAAGTTATAATACTAATTAAATGTAAAACATTCTTTCAGCCGAACAATATACATAAGGTAATAAAAGTCATTTATAAAATAGCAATTTAAAATTATGTGCATATTCCTTTCATGCAAAATGTTTTTGTAAGTTCTTGTTTACCATGGTTAGAAATTTCTGAGAAACTTTTCAAGTAATTATTCATAAAAACCAAAATATTGGATATGAAATGCATGAAATATAGTTGAAGTAATATATAAATATAAATATATAAATATACAAATTATAAATATAAAAGTACAGAATAAATAAATTAATTTTATTTTTACAAATATGTAACCATATAAATATATAAATATATAAATATTATCATATAATAAGATGTGTAATAAGTAAAAGAGCATGATTCTTTAAAAAACTCCAACTAGTGAAAAATGCATAAAAACATATTTGAAAAAATCATAGAAATATATTCATGTTGTGAATACATAAAGAATGTGCTCAATCAAAAGAAAGACTTTCAGAATATCCAAACAGACATCAATGGCATCTAACTATATCATGAAAAATCAGAGAATAACAGAAGAAATATATGAATTTATGAAGATGGAATTTCCCACTCTAGCCACCATTATAGGCATACCTAAGGTGCATAAGAACATTATTAAACCCCCTTTCCACCCTATTATCTCCGGAAGTAAATCCAAGACTTTCAATATAGGAGTTGTGATAGATAGATGTGTTAAACCAATATACAACAATATTGCCCATCTTATAAAAGATTCATGGTTATTTCTATCACAGCTGACACCCGAAAAATGGGATGAGAAGTTAACATATATAACAATAGATGTTGTAGACTTATTCTCATGTATCCCGAAAGAACAGGGACTTGAATATTTTTGTAATAGTCTTAGGACGTTTTCCATTTTGAGTTGGGATAGAATTAATTTAATCATGGATATGATGGAAATAGTATTGAATAATAATTTTATATATTATGAGGGCGAATACTTCAAACAAATAAGGGGTGTAGCAATGGCTGCGTCATGTGCCCCAATTTTTGCCAATATGGTTATGCTAGAGTGGGAAAATACATTTTTATTTAAATGTAAATATTACCAATATATTTCGTATTAGACAAGGTTCCTTGACGACATGTTTGTCTTATGGAAAGGACCTATTGAGTTGATAGATGAATTCATTAATTAATTATTTAAATAATACAAGTATTTTTTTGAAATTTACCTACAGTGTTAGTCATAATGGGATTTCCTATTTGGATACTTATATCAGACACACGGAATTAGGTTTCCAATCTGAGATTTACAGGAAGGAAATATTTTCAAATGGATATATGGAATATTCCAGTCATCATCCAAGACATGTTTAAAAAAATATTTTCAAGGGGCAATGCATTTGAGCTGCTAGAATGTCATCAAATTATGAAACAATGATAAATGAAATAAAATTTATTACATCTATGTTTTTTAATAGAGGTTACCCAAAAGGGCTGTTGGAAGATGTATACACATTTGTTATAAACAAATGGGTTAAAAAATATGGTCCCTATTAGAAATAGGACAAGAGATTAATCAAGAGAGTGGAAAAAGTCTGGGCAATATACCCACTGGTAGGGTATGTTCATTAACATATTCCCCTTATGTGAATAAAATTATGGGAACAATATATAAATATTGGAAGAACCTTACACTGGAAGATGAAATTAAACAAATATTAGGTGAAAAACCCAAATTTGTATTCAAGATGGGTAAGAATATTAAGATGTTATTACAACTAGGGAGGAAAGAAAGAGATTGTAGTAAATGTAAAAAGGCTACTACTAAATGTGGATCATGTAGTCAATGTTATTTGATTGATGAAAGTGAAGGTATAAAATTACAGAATTTAAATAGGACATATATAAAATTTAGAAGAGGGAATTGTAATTCTAAGAAAATTATTTATTTAGCTGTTTGTTCTTCATGTCCTGCTTATTATATTGGCAAAACCGAGAGGCATCTTAAGAAAAGAATATATGACCATATATATAGAATGAAGGTGCATGATACTAAAAATGCCTTATACAGACATATTGAGAAGGAAGGTACTCATCATAATTTCAATTTTGCCATTATAGATCAAGTACGTTCAGTAAATAGAGGAGGTAATTTCAAGGCAACACTAAGTAAAAAAGAAAGCATCTGGCAAGTTTTGACAGATGCAACCAAGATACCTGGTAATAATGATCATATATCAATAAAACCTTTCTTAGTTTTGCCTTGATCTTTTCCTTAAATTACTCATAATATTATGAGTATTATAAAGTGTTAGCTAATTATGTTGCTATTTATACAATGTGTTTTATATGTGCAATATAAGAATAATTGGATTATCAATTTTAACTAACTGTCTATTAATGTATTGTTTAAATATTTTTATAGTTGATATTTATTTATAGAAGTATTTTTAGTTTGTTGCTATATACTTGGATTAGTTATGTATAGTGTTTTTAAGTATAAATGAGCACTGGCACTTTAAAAAGATTTGTGCTTTCAAAATGGCGCCAAAAAGATTTTAAATGGATTGTCTGGTGAATTGATCAGCTGTTCTGAAGAAGTCTGCGATAAGCGGATGAAAGCGCTTAACAGCTATATGCAATATTTGGAATTTTTTAGTTCTGTGTTTTTTTTTGTGGACTGTTCGTATTAAATATTTTGGAGGAATTGTATTTCTCTTGCCTTATTCGAGTTAAGCCTGCACGCTAATTCTGAAAAGCTAGCTGTGACAGTGAGGTATACCGTCTTGGTTCCATATTTCTGGTGTTGCTGTTCGTTTTGTTGGAGATTTTATACTAATCACTTCTTTTTCAGTTTTACATAATATTTTTGTTAAATTTAAAAATTCTTTCTTTCAACGTAGGAAACAAGTTTGAATTCAAATTTTTTTGTAATAACTTTTCTGGCAACTGCTAAGTGAACTCAAAACAGTTTTTGCTCTTTGGCTTTTACAGATACAAGAAGTGCAAAATTCATTAGTATTACTGATCTAGTTAAAGAGCAATTATCAGTTCTCTAAAGGATATTCCCTCTGTTGAAAAAGGCACTTAAGCTCATTAACTTTAAGAAAAGTTTCATCTTCACTAATTAGCCTGCTAACCATGATTACTTGCCCCCTAAAAACATTCATCTTCATAAATCTTGGGTGGAAACTATTAAAATGCAAATAGTTGTTTGTAAAAGCTTATTTTCTATAAATATTACTAATAAACCTCTCACCAGAAGTATCCATACCAACTTCTATTTCCAAAGACATGCACTTTAACCCCTCTGTTACGTTCAATACATTTCAACAAAGGAACAGTGTTGTTAACTTGGGAAAGGAATTAATTAAACTTATCACTGTTGCCTGCCCATATAAAAAATGATCTATATACCTCTTATAGAGTCTAATAAACTTGAAGCAAGGCAATTTACTTAAATATTCTTGTTCCCGCCAGCACATAACTAAGTTAGCAAACACTGGAGCTACATGGGTCCCCATTACCACTCCCCCTATCTGTTGGAAAATGCCATCTTCAAACATAAACATTTTCTGATTCAGCAATAAAACACTCACATTTAAATTCTGACATATTCAATGAGTTATTTCAGGTAGTCTTACAGAATTTAATAGCATTCAGCATGTAAAAAGCTTCAAAGTGCACATGACCAAGCTTCAAATTTCAGGTTTCATATTATTTTGAAATACTTTACATGATTTTCTATTTAAAGTATATAAGATCTTGAACATTCATGATTCTGTCATATACAGTATATGCAATTGACATCTTTCTTAAAAGCAGTTTATTTTAATATATTTTGTCTTATTTTCCCAATAGTATTCTACCTTATTCGATATATCTTGTATTTCTAAAATCTCCCAAAGAGTGATTTAATGATCAGTTCTCTATTAAGTATTATAGTATATGTACATATTTCTTAATTTACTAATAGTGCTCTTTTATTAATCTTACATAGTAGATATTGCATTGCTTGTGTATATCCATATTACACAATGTTTACTGTTATTAATTCTAATACTACAGGCAATCTTGACTATACATAAAAGAAGTCCCGCTTATTTAATTTGAATACATGTATTTAGCCAGTGTGAGCTGCTGTTCTGATCTAAGCTTTACATGCTATCAGAATCTGGCTACAGCATGTGAAAATGATAACTCGCAGCACATAGTAGCTGCTAATGCTCTTTAAGTTTTCTCATTCTTCTTATTGTTTAAGCTGTTCTAATTAGTAATAAACATCTGACTTTACTTCCTTTAATTAATATGTACAGCTAATATGTACAGTTAAAGTTAATAGCACTGCAGCATAAGCTGTTAACATGTAAAATGTTAGCAATTTATGATACAACATTACTATATATTATATATCTTGTATATTATAACATTGTTATAGCTTTTGTCTTATTAATTCTTCACATCTGAAAAAGAGGTGTTAGTTTGAGTAGAGTTCTCACATATATCCTTGAAAAAAACAAAGTTCTCTTTCTTCTTTCACAGACATCAGTGATGAACTTTGCCCTAGATTTTCTTCAGCACAGCTCTAGGTGGGAAAATTGTAGCATTCTGAAGAGATGGAACACTCTTCTGTTCTCAAGCTTTTCGGTGCGTTTGTTTAAAAAATGACATGTGAAAGGAATGTGTTACACAAGAACAAGGAAAACAAAATCACCAGCACACTAGCACTTCCAGTTAGCATATTACTTAGATCTGACATTCAATAAACTCAGCAATGCACATACTAACTGATGTTGAATAAATTAAATACAATTCTTAACTTATATAGCTTTGAAGTTATCAGTTCTAATGCTTATAATATAAATACATTTTCTTTTAAAAAGTATTTAACATTTAGGAAACACACTTACAGGTATAATTAAATGAACTATATCAAGTCTTTCACTGTAATATATTAAACCACTAAAACTAACCCTTTATATTCCTCATCATGAAAAAGAAAGCTTTAGGTTAAAATATAAACGCACAATTACATATGTTTAATACTTAAAAGACTAGTACAAACCTCTTAAAAGGCAAGTTTATTGTTTCATAAAATAATAGTCATGGAGTCAGTGAATAAGAATAATTAGATTTTAGGCTTTTTTGGTTTGAGAAGCAGTTTTCCAAGAATCCAGCTCACTTTGTCTCTTCAGAGCTATACTGTTCCAGTCCATTTAGTCAGTATTAAGGATTTTATTGCTGTTAGCAAACGTGGATGCCTCCTTCAATGTGTTAAATATTTTGACTCCTTCAGAAAGGAATCATTTGATTTTTGTAGAAAACACCAAAGTGGCTTTAATATTGTTCTCTGTAAGTTCTTTGTTCATTGATAAACATTATTTTCTTTTCTCATTACTTTATTGGAATAGTCATTGTCAACTCTGACTACATGTTCACCTATTTAACCAGATGGTCTGGACCATACTCCTTTTAATACTTGATCTTTGTCTAAGCTAGACATGAACTTAACTATAATTGAGCATGGTGGTGAGTTTTCCTTCTTGTACTGACTGCCTCATACTTTTCAGGTATACCACACATTCTAATGTTATTTTTCTCTCAGTCTATTCTATTTTCTAAATCACCATTTTTTTCTAAGACCCAGTTATTTTGTTTAAAAATAAATTCAGTCTGAGACTCACCCTGAGTTATTCTGCTTTCATGATCATTCAAAGTCTCTTCAATACTGATGATTCGTGCGTCTTGTTTCATAATAGCTTCAAAATGTTCTATCCTCTTTCTGGCCTCTTCTTTGAAACATTCTAGATTTGTATCCATTTTGTCAATTTTAGCAATATATCCTGTAGACTAGGCAATATTGACAGAAAGTCTTTTTTTTTTTAACACATGAATCCTGGGTACCATTGCTTGAGTGACTCATGATGAAGTCTCTCCTCTCTTAACCAAACAGTTGAAATCCTGCCAAAGAAATACTGCTTTTGAAGAACTTAAACCTTTGCTCTGATTATTAATAAATAAAATTAGCAAGCAAGTATCTTCAAATTTAATTTTTTTGGATTAAAGTTTCTGTCAGAGAAAAGTTTTGAATTACACAGCTTTCACCAGTTGCTGCTCTCAGTTAGCCATCTTGGCCACATCCCCCATTACAAAATATTTTTACTAACCATGGGTCCCCATTCATGTCAATAGTGATGCATGAAGCTTAATGCGTGTTAAAGTCAAACAACTAACATCTCTATGCATCTTCAAACAGGTGGGCTAGTTGTAAGTTGTAACAAAACATTAAGGTCTCACCCACACCCACACACACACACACACACACACACACACACACACACACACACACACAAACACACACACAGACACACAATCATACCTACAGCCAATTTAGAGTGTTCTGTCCATCTACTGCATATCTTTGTAAAGCAGAAGGAAACCAGAGCACCAGTAGAAAACCCACATGAACACAGGGAGGACATGCAGACTCCACACACGGAGCAATCCAGTTGAGAAACAAACAGGAGTAACTGTTGTGATGAAGCAGCAATGTTATCCACTGTGCCTCCTTCAGTTTTAATTTAGATATGTTCAAGTTTGCATTGCTTGCCAAAATATCATGTTAAGTATTATTGTGCTATATCACAGTCTCTTACTCTGACTGTACTTGTATAGCTGCTTGTACACTTTATCTTTTTTAATTCTAGCATTTTCTTAATGCATGTTATGTTATACTGCCACCTTTTGGTCAGTGTCAAGCCTGCAAAGGGTCCTTGGACCAGTTTATCTACCTAACAAATGGTGTGTGTCTGTGTGTGTGTGTGTGTGTGTGTGTGTGTGTGTGTGTGTGTGTGTGTGTGTGTGTGTGTGTGTGTGTGTGTGTGTGTGTGTGTGTGTGTGTGTGTGTGTGTGTGTGTGTGTGTGTGTGTGTGTGTGTGTGTGTGTGTGTGTGTGTGTGTGTGTGTGTGTGTGTGTGTGTGTGTGTGTATATATATATATATATATATATATATATATATATATATATATAGGTTCATAGGTTGGTGCAAGGCTATTGGCCCTAGGGCCTATACAAGCCTAGCCATAACAATTCCCTGGCTATTTCTTCCCACAATACTTACTTCCCTGGACCCCCTGTCTAACAGGGCGGGCAACTGACGTGATCCCCGGGGTAAATTTCCTATCTGCAAAGGAAGCACTCTGCTTGACATGTATGAGCAGTCTATTCCAGAGTATGGGGAGTATCTAGGTCAGGAACATATCCCCCCAGCTTGTTTTGTTCATTGTGATGACAAGGTTTATGTCCCTGGAGCGTGTGGTTCTGATGGATTGGGATTTCTTTAAGTGCAGCATGTCCAACAGCTCTGGGTTTGACATGGCCTTGTATGTTAAGCAGAGATCACCTCTGAGTAGACGATATGTGACAGAGTATAGCTGGAGTTTTTTTCAGTCAACATAGGGCATCTGCTTTAGGCCTGTGATTCTTTTAGTGAGATGTTTCTGCGGCCTTCCCAGTTGTTGCAGATGTCTTGTGAGGTACATACCAAATGGGGCATTGTACTCTATGATGGGTCTAATGAGGGATGAGTACAGTGGGACAATAATCTCCTTTTTTCTGGATGAAAAGCTGTTAGTGATGAGGTGTGCCACATAGAAGGATTTCCTGACTGTTGTGGTGATGTGGTTATCGAAGGTGAGACCACTGTCCACCTGTCTTCCTAAGTCTCTTATCACACTTTCAGTGTTCAGTGTACTGCCACTTATGTGGTAATTCATGGGTTTATGGCTTTTCCAAAGGGGATAACTATACACTACTTGGCATTGAGCTTGAGCCCATGACTCTGGCACCAAGCATCTGTTTCTGTAAGGCCCTTTTGTAGAATATCCACATCATTTGGGGATTCAATAATGGCTCCCAGTTTGCAGTCATCGGAAACTGTGTTAGCCAGAGTCCCTTAGTGTTGGCCTGTACTTCAGAGAAGTAGATGCCAAACAAGAGTGGTTCCAGGACTGAACCCTGAGGTACTCCACTTGTCACTTGTCTGGAGTTGGATTTAGAGTTGGCTACTTTTACAGTGTGCATTCTGTCAGTAAGCTAGTTGGCAACCAATCGAGTGACGTAGGGATTTATGTCCAGCTTAGTAAGTTTATCTATGATTCCAGAGTGGGGATGGTGTCAAAGGCCTTGGTGAGGGGTCCAGACAGGCTATGTGGACTGCCTTACCCTCATCCACGTCTCTGGAGACTGATTAGAAGAAGACAATCAGGTTCAGGAGACATGATCTTCCTTTCACGAACCCAAACTGGATGGGGTCCAGTGTTTGAAGGTTGCCAATATTTTTGTTTATAAGTTCCATGATAACATGTTCCATGGCCTTGCAGATCAAGCTCGTCAGACTGATGGGACAGTAGTTCCCAGGATCCAAGGTGGATCCCCCCTTGTGGAGTGGGATAACTGTAGCTGTGCACCACTCAGTGGGCACGAAGCCTGAGGTGAGACTATGATTACACATGACACCTACATGAGGTGCCAGTTCATTTTGTAGTTCATGTAGTACACAGCCAGGGATGTCATCTGGTCCCATGGATGCTGTATTCTTAGCTTTGGAGAGTGCGTTTTTTACGTGTGTGGCTGTGATTACCAGAATTATGCATCTATATACATACACATGCACAAATAAATAGATTCATTTTAAAACCATGTTTATGTTTATAGTCAATGCAGGAGGCATAAAAGGAGTGCAACAATCCAAGTTCTCCTCAAAAAGTTATTATAGTCTATAAAGTAAGCGTCAAGGCATAGCTATCAATAAGGAAAAAGAGAAAGGAAAAATGTTAGAACAAGCATGAGCTTAAATAAGGGAAAGGCATTAAGAAAGAAAGAATGCAATGCAAACTTTCATAGCCTGGGTAACCATCATGCATCTTAAACTAAAGATTGGAAGAAAGAGAAATCAAGGGATTGGTGCCTGAGTTGCTGGTGTCATAAAGAGGCCCATATGGAAAAAAAATGTAGCCCTTTTTGGGACCTACAGCTTTATTTGTTTGTGCTCCTGCAGTTATTAATTCTAGCTATCTTAAATGTCCACATAGTCCTACCATGTAAATTCAGATGTTGCTGCACAGTTAGCATTCTAGTACTACAGGCCAAGAACATGAATACTTAACTTTCCAGTGGAAAAGGCAATGTCAGTAGAAACTGGCTGGTTGGGCAGGTCATTAAAAGCCTTGGGGTACCTGGGATGTCTACAGCAGTCACATAGAGAAAACAGTCATTTGCAGTTGACTAAAGAGAGACCTTATTGATGGGAAAGAGGGGAAAACACAGGAAAACATCCAGGTACTGAGTAGTAAATTAAATTTTTAAGTGATCTTTATTGGCAACTTGAAGACTGTAAAAGTAAGAAAATAATGGAGAAGCACAGGTCAAATACTGCTGATAAAGAAAAACATTTATTGTGTGTTTGAGATGTACCAGTCACTCAATCTGTCTATACTTTTCCCATATATATTCATTTATAGGTAACACCTGTTATGGATGAATGGTGCAAAAGTCAAAATGAGATTTGTTGTTCACGTTTGTTTGACTTGCATTTTTGTCAAGCACTGAATTAGTGCAAATGTCTGACTGGACTCAAGTCTTTTTCAGCAGAGGCCTGGGGAGAAAAGCTCCACATTTGTAAACATCACATTGTACATTAGAATGAAGATATACATTTTGTTGAAGGATACACATTATTTACACAAGGTTACAAATGCATAACAAATATAACATATATAACTACGGAAATGCATTGTGATAAAAGTAAGAAAGAAAATGTAGAACACAGTCTAATATTCAGCATGTCAGAGAAATATAGAGCAATTCAATATATCATTTGTCAGAGAATAAAAACAATATGAATTATACAATCTTGTGAGTATAATATTTGTACTGCTTTACTAAATCTATCTGAGGGTGAACTCAAGACAATATAAGATATAGACGTTATTTGTAAAAATGGATCGCATCAAACTATACTCACACAATGTGTACCGCTAGCTGGGTACAAACTACGACACCAATAAAAGCCAAGTAATGAGAAAAACAGTTAAAAAAAAAAAAAAAAAAAAAAAAACATTTTTCAAAACAAAGACTGCCTTAACACTAAAAGCAGTCAGTTAAACATTTAGTAAAACAACTTGCCTGCTTATGTAGTAAGAAGACCTCACCATTTTTCCTTTAATTTTCTTTTTGCAACCTGTTTGCTGGTCTATTCAAAACCACAAGCATTAGATTTATAATATATCTTGTCCAGGTATGCTAAAACTATGTATTCACATATCTACCTGCTTCAGATGAAAAAGTCACTTGCAAGATATAAAGCATTCAACATGCACTTTCTGAATGCAAGAAAAAACAATATAAAATGATAGTGTCTTCACCAGTTCCTGTTATTTCTACAACTGCTGTATCTCCATCCATTGGGATGAAATTTGGTTTTGTTAGGTTTGTAGACACTGCTTTCTGTTCCTTTGCAAGATCAGAAAGCCACAACAATGAACAGATTAGAATGTGTGAACATGTGTGTCTACAACAGTGTCTAGAAATGGAACAGTTCCTAATAGACAGTATTGAGGTGATATCAAGGTAATAAGGTATCTCACCTGAACCTTTAGTTTTGCTCTCTGTTCCGTTCCCTCTTACTTGGTCACCTGAACATACAACTAGGGCATCTGCTAAGCTGCATTATACATATTTTGTTTTCCCTGTTTGAGGGAAAGTTCTAGGCTGACTGATAATGGCACTGAATCACTCTGAAGCACTATTACAATGTGTAGACTCATCTGGCAGTTTACCTGTTAGTAACAAATTATTGCTAATTGATAGTGTCATGGAATGCTTCAAAATTCATAGTCACCAATATAATATGTTCAGAAATTTATCTCCAGCAGGACGATTACCATACATTTAATCTTTTTATTTCACTTACTGCTAGAAATACATTTTGAATACATTAAAGTTATCTAGCAAAGACAGCTATAACAAAAGTGTCAGAAAAGTAATCCTGTATTATTATTATTATTACCCCATAGTATAGGCCTTTGATTTATAATTTTATTTTACTTTTTCTTAATTGGTGGCCACTTAAGCTCACTATGCATAGGAAGGTTATAGCTTTAATCCGCTACATAAAAATGCCAGACTAAATCATTAGGAGACATCCTCAGTACATGTTTCTAATGGTTACTGTTAATACTCTGAGGTGTCATGTACAAAACAGGTTGATTTTACATAGGTTGCAACATTCAGTGACTTGGATTCTAATCAGGCCAACATCACTGGATGAAGAATAAATAAAAAGAAAACAAATAGGCAGTTACAAAAACTAATTAGTACTGCCTGTTTACATCAGTTTTTTGATCAGAGATTACACTCATTTAAACACAGTGGGATAATGGAGACCCACATAAATCAGGAGTTGTTTATCAATTCCCTGTGGAGTTGGTAAATGAATCTATATGACTTAGTCACACTTCCCTTTCTATCTGCTCTGCTGGCAATGCCCCACAACTACAGATGTACAAGTCGAATACCTCATAACACATCATAGGATATGCTGCAAATAAGCTAGGGAATTCAAATATAAATGAACTGTGAAATAAAATAATGGATTACAGAACTGGTTGGAGAAAAACAACTTAATATCCATATAACAGAATGTCAAATACCAGAAGTAAGCACCATATTAGTTAAAATAAAGAAGATGGGTAGATTATATTACACAGAATACTGATGGAAAATCAAGAGCTTATTCATGGTGGCTATGACCTTATGATTTTTTTAATATACAAAATGAATCAAATAATTTCATTTATTTGCAAAAATAAGTCTTTCACCTCAATACTATCTTGGAACACAGACAGTGACTTAATTTCTTGGCAATGCATTCAATTAAAAACAAGCTAAAAATGTCTAATCAGTCCCTACCGTCCTTCTGTACAGTACCTTCCACTTCATATGCATAAAATATTTGGCAGAGAGAAAGAGAAAAAGAGACACACACAAGTAACGAGTCAAGTACTGCAAACACTAGTCACCAAAAATACAGTCAACTAAAAGAAGACGTTGAGTTTCCATACAGATAAATGCATGCAGATATCAACAAGAATGAATATGACAATGTATTCATGTTCTTAGGAGAATGGCTTATACACAATATGCCTAACAGAATCATTGTTACCACAGCAATGAATTTCACTACATCTTGAAGGCACACTCATGATTTTCATTTAACGCATTTCTTTACTTTTTTAATCTGTCACCTTTGTTTATTAGATGCCTGCTACAGTATCTTCCCTTCACATTCAGTTTGCCTTCTTCCTGAACCAATAAAGGTGCTTCCATATGTAAAACTGAAGGCTTTAATGTTAGCTCACTGAGCACGTAAGTTAGTGGATTCTGAAAACCTGCATTTCAGCATAGTGATATCAGTGGCTTACTTACCTCTACAGCAGTGCTGTAAGCTCTTGCTATAAATAATATTGGAAAGAGTGCTTACACATTGTAGTACTCACATTTTTTCTTTAAGTGTAATATTAAATTATGGAGAATGTATGCAGGTGACCCTGCAGTGAACAATGTTGAACAGCACCCACAAAACCTTAGGTCAAAGTTCCCCAAGTGACAAATTCTTTCCCATCACTTCCTATTTAATGCAGTTTGAAAAAAGTTGTAATTTTCAAATGTTATCAAAATAAATTATTCTGAAAGCATGTCCACTCCATGAGATGAAAAATAAGACTCAACTGCAAAATGATCTAGTATACACAACTTGACTCATTTTCCTTGCATTTGACTACAATTATTATTACATTCATATAATTTCGACATGAGAACGCCCTCTCTAGCTAGTTAGATATATCTGGATATTTGTCTTTTGAATTCCAATCTTGACACATATGGATTTAAACAAACAGTTCAAAATGTAGTTTTCTTTGCCTCTCTGTAAGATGAAGATATAGATTTAGCTCATAAAATTATCCACAAGTGCAGTACCAAAAATCTTACATCAATCAGCATCACTTCACTTCTCTACAATCTTCAGACATTCTGTTAACATGTAATGGAAGATTTATGGAATTTAAAAGATATCCAGCATGGGATTTTGGAACCTGGGGTTGGATTCTTCACTGCATAAAACTTCAGTATAATCACACCAATTTTCAGACTTTAGTGTTCAGTGACTCCAGGTTTTACTAACGAGATAGAAGATTCATTGACATTTGCTAAGACTAATGTGTTAAACTTTAAACTTCAGTGTTTTTAGATGCTTCAGCCCAAGAAACTTATAATATATTCAAAAATCAATAACCAACACAGTACAGCTGAAACAGTACAAGCAATTATTAAACTAGAAACACAATAGTCAGTAAAGTAAACCTAAAAGGTAAAATTAGATAAACATCGGTGCCAAAAATTCCCATGAATTAAAATAATCTTCTTCCTTTATATGTCATTGACACTTTGTTTATATGTTAAGAATAGATCCCCTCCCTTTTTCACTGTTGTCATTCAGCCATCTGTACTCAAACCTAAGGCAGACAGATTGCCACCTCCACTGAATGGCAATGTTGGGGATAGTCCTTATATGTAATACAGACACCCATCTCCACCGAACTGTCATATGGTACTAGTTCTTGGGCATATGAAAAATGTTGCCACCTTCAATGAAGGGGCTACAATCATTTTTTTACAAGTATTCATCAAGAGGTGCAGACCATTTCACTGTAATAAGATTTTTTGTAAAGAAGAACATCTACACATTGCAAACGTGATGTAAAAAAATCTCTTCTACATAGCTTAAACCATGCTCCCCTTCTACTGATAACCTACTGTACCTCCCCTCTCGCTTAAAGCTTGATACAGACTCCATAGCCTACACTATCTCAATACTTGTAAATAGATCAATCCAAGAATCTACTGTTCCTGACATCTGGAAATCTTTTTACACTATGCCTCTAAACAAAGGGGGTAACTCTACTAATACATCTAATTTTAGATGGATAGCTATTCTTTCACCACTTTCAAAAATCCTTGAAAAATGCATACACATACAGCTTCTGAATTATCTAATTCAGGTTAACCTTCAAACCCCCACTCAACATGGCTTTAGGCCAAATCACAGTACTGCCACAGCCCTTCTTTCTTTCACTCATACTGTTGCAGAGGCTAGAGACAAAAATCAGCTGGTTTCCTGTCTATTCCTAGGTCTCTCAAAAGTTGTTGATACTGTATCTACTCTTTGTAACTAATGAAACTATCTGATCTCAACCTCTCCACCTCTACTATTCTCTGGTTCTCCAGCTACCTTACCAGTAGATTACAGTCAGTCAGATGGAAATCCTCCTGCTCCCCTTTCTTACCTATCTAGACAGGTGTCCCCCAAGGCTCTATTCAAGGTCCTCGTCTCTTCAACATCTTTACTAACAACCTCCACTGATCCTGCGGCACCTCCTACCTTATACAATGTGCTGACTCTACCCCTATCTCCTTCTCTAATGACATCACTCACCTCTCTCACCATCGAAAAATAGCTATCCGATAATCAACTCATCCTTAACCCTAAAAAAAGCAAACTTCTTCTCTTCATTCCTAAGTATCTCTCCCATCACAAAAAAACTTTCACCACCTCATCTCTTGATAACGTTATTATCAAAGCTGAATCACGCACTAAGCTTTTGGGTACCACAACTGATGACCAATTAAAATCTGACCTCCATATTCAGCAATGTATTAAAAAGACACATCAAAAACTGGGACTACTCTACAGAAAAAGAAAATGGTTGTCTTCTGACTCCAAACCCTCTCTGGCACAGGCACCCCCCCCCCTTGCCTTCTCTATCCCTCTGCTACTTTTACACATCTACAATTTACCTTAATCACAAAACTTGAACAAACATATAATACAACAGCTAGATTTGCCAGCAACCAACCTAACAAGTCTCACCACTGCCTTGCTCTAAAACAACTCTGATGGCTTGAATTCCCCCAATTACTGCTGTTATCCCAGTTACAAATCACTCACTCCAGAATGTAAAATCCAACACCAAGGCACTCAAAGGAGAATAAATCCAAATAGTCTCTATAATTCACTTTTCCTTTATTAAGCCCAAATTCTCGTCAAATGTGTGACGTATATATAAGTAGCGGGGGTGCACGGGGGCTTACCCCCCCCCCCCGCAAAAATGTGTTTCACTTTGCTGGACCCATCCCTGCTATTTATATATACTAACTCCAACATCACACTACAGTGGGGAAAAGGATACATTTCCTTATCCCCACTGTACCGTGCTTCGGTTTACTGATTTACGCGAAAGTGCACTTTTGGTTAAGTGCACTTTCATTAAAGTGGGTCACAGCTATCTGTTCTTTGAAGACATGCGTTTTCAAAGAACAGAAGTAGACCTCTCTCTCTCTCTCTATATATATATATATATATATATATATATATATATATATATATATGTGTGTGTGTGTGTGTGTGTGTGTGTGTGTGTGTGTATACACACACACACACACACACACACACACACACACACACACACACACGCATTAATATGTATACAGCTCTTAGGAATATAGATTGTATAACCTCTAGTAGGCCAATGACAAACTATCAGCTGCTTTATTATATATACATTTTATGTAACATAGATATTAACTTATATGCTATAGAACTACATAGGTATTTCAGTTTTTGTCTTTGCTCTTTATAACCTGTTTATCTTGTCTTTTAGAACGTGTCTGTTTAACTTGTATAAACTAATTATGTAATTGTTAAATTTAATTCATACATCTTTGAATTTTTGTAACTGTTAAATTTAATTTGCACATTTTTGTACTTGCGTTGTTTTTAGTATATTTGGAGCTTTTCTCCTCAGGTCTCCTATGAAAATTGGCTTTTTGGCTTAGCTGGACTAACCTGGATGACAAATGACAAATAAATAATAACTAAAACACTCACAGTTGTACCTCCCTTGTCGAATTCACATAGGCTGCACCCTCTGGCTTCTGTCTTTGTTTAGACAGATTACAAAGGTGAACGCAATAAGTTGAAGGCAAAAAGCGTATGTCAAGATTTTATTTAGTGCATCTGACCATTACTGCATGTAATCCATAAGTCTATACACTCTAAGATGCAATAGGGAAGAAAAATCTACTGTTGTGTTTACTAACCAGTTACATGCAGTAGTGAGATGGCATATGGCTGAAGATATTTGTAATTCACAAGACAGTCATGTTTCTAGAGCAAGTAGGTAATAAAAATATCAATAAGGGATTCTGGCAAGTAAATTTCCTGAATTACATGGAGTAATAAGCTTATTGAACCTACAAGTGTTGAGGTTTACCATACTATTTCTACTGAGAACAGATCATCAGCTTTGTTACCATGTCATGTCACTAGTGTGGTAATGGCTTGATTGCAGTGAGCAGAAAGCCTACCTGGAGGATTCATTTCAGAAACCAGTTTCTACATAATTTAATACTTTGTTTTCTCTTGTGAATGCAATCATTTAGTGGCCATAATAAAATATATTTTCTCAGCTCTGTGCACACCCACACCCTTAATAATATTGGTCTAAACTGAAACATCGAATGCTGAAAACAGCGAATGATGCTTCATCGACACATTTTCAGCGAAAGCTGAAAATGTCGAAACCACAGAACAGTGATTTCTTTCCTAGGGAAAGAAATCGCTGTTCCAACCCCCCCCCCAAAAAAAAAACATTAAACACTTCCAAACACATATACATACCCTAACCCTAATTATACCCCCCCAAAAAACAGTAAACAACTAAATACACATATGCACGTAACCCAACCATACATCTAATGAAAAAAAAAAAAACAGTAAACATTTTAAAACATATGCACTTACCTTAACCTGCACCCTAACCCTAAGGTTAGTAACTCTCGCACATTTACATAAACTGTTCCAAACACATATTTACTTACCTTAACCCTAATTCTACCCCCCCAAAACAAAAAAAAAGATGAAAACATATACACACGTAACTCAACCATACTTCTAACGCAAAATAAAAAACAGTAAACACTTTCATACATGTGCACTTACCTTAACCCGCACCCTAACCCTAAGGTAAGTAACTGTTGCACATTCATGCTCGGGAGCTATACCGGACAAGGGACCACACTACACTGCAGAACATGGCAAAGCAACAAAGTGGTCAAGCGACTTCTTTCCCAGGGAAAGAATTCGCTGAACAGCCGCTTCACTGTTTTGCCTGTTCGCTCTACATGTGTTGACAAAAACGCATTCAACAAAATGCGTTTTCGTCATTCTAATAGGAACTCAATATCAGGAACCATCATGACCACTGATTACTTAAATATTCCATGTACTCTGCAGAGAACTAGGTGGTATGTGGTGATGTGACAGAGGTCAGAATACTCACCATGGTGGTGTCAGGCTTTTTTTAGTTATGTTTTAGTTACATTCCCTTTCTATAAGGCATAGTGTGAAATGACAACAGGCGACAAAGGGATATCAGGCTTCTGACCATTTACTTTTTACTATAATACAGCACACTACATAGTTATCTCATGGAAAGGCCCTGACAAAAACTGAAAACTGTTACCTTAATACTGGCGCATGCACTAGAAAGAGGTCATTTCCATTTACTTTTTTAGTTATGTTTTAGGTACATTCCCTTTCTATTTCTGACCAGGTGCTTTTCTTCCATATCAGCAGCTTCTCTCTCCAGGTTTGCAGAGTAGTGCAAAAACAGTTACCCGAGAAAGATGAGAGCTGAACCAGTGCCTGGGATGACACTGGAACCCAAATTACTGGCACTGCCCATGAGAACTGTCCATCTGCATGAATGGTATGACTTTTTTCTTATACATTGTTCCTAAAACAGATGTCAGGAAAATATTTCATGACAGTTTTTGTCTTTCAGCTCTGAACACATTTTTTTAATTTCTAGAAAGACGTCATTTCCATTTACTTTTTACTATAATACAGCACACTACATAGTTATCTCATGGAAAGGCCCTGACAAAAACTGAAAACTGTTACCTTAATACTGGCGCATGCACTAAAAAGAGGTAATTTCCATTTACTTTTTACTATAATACAGCATACTACATAGTTAACTCTTGGAAAGGCTGTAGTACTTCTACATATTATGCTGTGCAAGAAGTCTTATCCACACATATTCACTGCTTTAAACATGGGCATGTTCTCCAATCACTAAGTAGTCCATTCTCAGAGGTTATACAAGGTACACACATCCTAGGTATACCAGCTGGAGCAAAGCATTAAAGCTGTGAGTTGCAGTTCCTGTGGTATAGAGTTTGATTCCCCCAGCTCTTATTTGCCTACTGTGTGACCTTGAGCAAATAATTTAATCAGTCAGTGCTTTGCAGCAGCATTTGGACTCTGATACTGAATGATCCCTTGGACTGCAAGTCTAGCAACTACCTTTGAACCATGTAAAAGGCTTTGCCTACAGTTTATTTTTTCTAAATGTTTAAAAGATTTTTAGTAGTCTTACAGGATCAGGCTTCCTAAACCAAGGTATATTTAATAATGCTCATGAGATGAATAATACTTTAATATTACATATTGCTATGACTAGGCAATGCACCCAGACAGCCATCCTTCTGAGGTTTATATGGCAATGAAACTAGAAATTCTTTATTCCTAGGCATACTGGATCTGTCTGAGTGTCCTTAGTCTATACTCTTCTTGAACTTTATGACAGTGCAAGACTATTTATCCTATGCTAAAATCATAAGCTTTTGTTATTACCCAGGCAAGTATCATACACAGATATTTAATGGAGAGATTTTCTACTACAAAGAATGGGTTTAATGGATAATTAATCAATGCATTAGTATTTGAAAGCCCTTAATTTTTTGCAAGGCACATAAACCATACACCCATAGTAATTAGTTACTTTTCCAGTAGTCAATGATTTATGAAATGAATCTGCGTTTGGCATTTTGATACAATGATTAATTATTAGATAAAACTAAAAGTACAATACAATCCTTGGGAATAAATGTCCAGCATTACTGAAGTGGAATGGTACCATGATATGGGCAGATTAGTAAAGTCTGACTCTCGTTCTAACACATTTGTTTAACCTAAGTGTGACAAAGGGAAATACTGCCAGCCCAACTATTTGGAATGTTGTAAATAATGCTATGTTATTTGTGAATATTGATATGATTTATACAGAAGTGTGTGTAAAGTACTGAGTTAAAATGTAACCACAGCATGCCCTATTGGAACAGAACAGGAATGTACCTGCACTATTGTGACTGTTTAGCTGTATATGTTTAATGGAAACTAGAATACAGGAGGTTAACTTGAAAAAAATTCAGAGAAAATAGTTGAAATTAAATTGCTTCGTAACCACATAATAAAAGAGATGATATCTCTCAGTTTCAGTGAGTAGCAGGCACAATGTCTAGCACTAGAAGTTTTTTGTATTGTCTTGAAAGAGAAGTAATTACTAGGTTTAAGATGTAGAAGTGTTTTATTGTTTTATGGCTTCCAGGATCTGCAAGCATTTGAAAGACATGTATTTTTCACAGGGAGATGCTAAAATTCTATTAGTTTCTGAAAAAGGGGGTTTAGCTTGGGAATTGAAGTCAGGTGACAAAAAGTGATGTCATATCCAAGCTAACCCAGCAGTAATATTTGATATTAATTTAAGAACTCTCTCAGAGAGAGACTGGGCATTTTGTATTTAGTCTTTGGCCTAACAACATCAGTTGGAAACATCTACTCACCTGCACAATTGCCTTGCTGTAAGTCAGTTTTTAGGGCATAGTAACTCTTTTACATTTAGATAGAAATATAGTAAAGTATAGCTTAAATGTTTTCTTTATTTATTTGAGACTGCCCTGCAATGTCGTTTTAAATATTTCTTGTGATTTTGAACTCTAATGTAAATAATTGCTTACAGAGTATTGTCTTCTTTTATTATTACTAAATATATTTTAACATTATAATTGTGGTGTGTCTGTTTAGAGATATTTAAGCTCTTAGAGTATTTGTATATCTATTTGATGACACTGTACAGGCCACTTCTAAATAGCCTTGCTCTTGGTCAGACTACCATTTGGATTAACAGTAACATTGCACAGTAGGATTTGGGCACCCTTTGCTAAGTGCCTTAAAGTAGCTGATAAGAGTTGGCTGGTGGGAGTGAAAGCTACCTTATAATCTGGGCAGAAGGGGCATAGATAGTAAATCTGTGCCAGCCTTTCCCAGGTGTGTGTTTGTGTGTGTGTGTGTGTGTGTGTGTTTGTATATAAATCAAATCTCAAGGAGTGTGTGTGTGTCAGCAACTTGGGCTCAGACAACAAAGCACTGGTTGGACAGCGAGGGTATTGGAGATCTTGGTTTGGCCACTCAGCTGAGATCTCAACCCTATAGCTGTGCCAGTGGGGAGAAAGAGGGAGAAACTAGCTCCAGACTGACTGTGATCTCTGTGTCCTCTTAAGGGAAATTGCACTTTACTGTGTGTGCATGTCATCCTCCCAGTGTGTACATTCCCCACTGTTGCCAGTGGTGAGGACTGAGGCTCCTTGATTACTGGGCCAGTGCAGGGGCGTCACACTACATACCATACAAATACAAATTATAAGCCAAGGAACATGAGCCATCCTGATAAGTTATAATAACTATAGCTGAACATGAGAAAGAGTTAAAAACAAAACAAAATTAAAAACAAACTTAAAACAATACTCAAAGAAAGAAACTTGCCTCTTGCTACAGTAAAATACCTAAATTTCCCATCAATTTCCCTCATAGGACTCACAATTATCATAGCTTAAAGCAATAAACCTGGCTTGAATTACACAGCTACCTAACAAGCTCACAACTAGGGCACACAAACTCATTCATCTCCAAGAAAAATGCCCTGCACTACAAAACTTATTACTTGCCCTACTGTCCAGCAAGGGACCTCTGCTCTAGTAACAAATTCTTATTACTTACAAATAAGTCAAATAATGTTGCAGGAGACTTGCTCTGCTCCCAATGCATTGCTAAACTCTGAAATAGTATCCCCACACAAATAAAACTCTTTAACAACATCTTAATCAGTCCTGGTCCTGCACATGCTCATCACAAGATTAAGACTTTGTGTTTACCGTATGATACTCTCCAAATTGTTTGTGTTTGTGTCTTTCAGCTTTTCCCGGTTAGGGGTTGCCACAGCAGAATTCCGGTCCGCTAATGATTGGTAGTGGATTTTTACGTACCGGGTTACCAGCCCTGACGCACAACCTTCGACGAAGGCATGCCCCATTCACGTATGCCTCCACACAGAAGACGCTCTAGCTGAGAATCAAATGGGACAACATCTTGCTATGAGGCGACAACGCTACCGCAGCACCACCACCGCAGTTAGGTTATGATACTCTCCAAATACTCTGCTTAAAAAGAATACTGAAATGACAAAATTATTTTTATACATAACTGCTGCCTGTATAATTCACTAAGTTGTACATGCACTTTCACTTTAGTAACTTCTACCTCTGTAAAATCTTAGAAAGTATAAATGTAACTGTTATGATAGGAGGTACTGCCAGCCATGCCAGGAGAAGTAGTGCAGTGGATGTATGACTTGTGCCAGCACAGCTAGCTGGAATTTTGTAAATAATTATATGTCATTTGGATATCAAATTGATTTGTTCAGATGCTTTTGTTGAAAATGTATTTCTAAGGTTTGTTTGTGTTAACATTTTTCAACAGTGCACCCTGCTGGAATGAAAATAAATGTACATGTATTATTGCAACTAAATTAAGCCTATGTTTTAATAGAGGATACTGGGACAGCAGAGAAAAATAAGGGAAATGCGAATGAGCTGTTAAACTATTAAAACTGTACCCCACAGTGTTGAATAAGACCTGAGACGGTGGATTTGGAAGAAGACTTTATTCATTAGTTCAGAAAAAATAGGGGAAGCCCCAGGTATTGCCATAAACATTTAGATGTGTATTTAGCCATCTATGCTAAATTCTTGTCTCAGCTTCAAGGGAGGATACTGTGAGAACCTAGACTGTCAGGTGACCAGATGAGGTCATTCTGCAAGCCAAATTGGATATTATATTTTACAGGGAGTAATCTCTGCGTATTGAGTATTCTATTTTGGGGAATCTGACTAGAAACACTCCTCATATATTTCATTGTGCCTTGCTCTATCAAGATATTAGGTGATAGTAATTCTCCTAGATTCAGTAAGGAATCTAGTAAAGTTTAGTTTAGAGATTGTTTTTCTTTATTTGTATGAGCCTATCCATCAATGTTATTTTCAATAGTTCCTGTGAATTGAACTCTGTGGTATACTGTAAATATATATTTAGTATTTTCTTATTCTTTTATTATTTATTATTAAATATATTTAAACTTTTCATTGTAGTTATTCCTTTTTAGAAAATATTTAAGCTTTGAGAGTACTTGCACATATATATAGGTTCATAGTTCATAGGTTCATAGTTTAGCACTAAGCTAACTGCCCTTGAGAGCCATTTTAAGCCTAGCCAATTATTCCTTGTGAGACTCAAACCCTGCACCTTGTGTTTATAAGGCAAACACCTTAGCCATTAAGCCACCCTCCCAACCCTTATTAATAAGGGCAATAACTAATTAATGGGCAATAACTCTGGCCACTCCTGAAAGCCTTGTTGTTTGTTCAACATTACCATTTGTATTAATAGTAACTTCATTCAGCATAACTGGATACCCTTCCAATAGCCTTGTAGTAAATGACTGGTGGCAATGAAATCTACCTTATAGTCTGGGTATAGCTGGGTAGAGTAGGTAATCTGTACCAGCCTTTCCCAGGTATGTGTGTGTGTGTGTGTGTGTGTGTGTGTGTGTGTGTGTGTGTGTGTGTGTGTGTCTGTGTCTGTGTGAAAATAAAATGTCGAAGAGTATGTGCATCAGCTACTTGGAGCAGGGACACAAAGCACTTGGTTCACAGAGAGGGTGCTGTAGAACATGCCTAGGACACTCTGCTGAGGACCTAACACTACAGCAGTACCAGCTGGGAGTCCTATTGGTACTTGTAGGGAGAAAGATATAGAGAAATCCAGACCCAGGTTGAGTATGTTCCCTGTGTGCACTTAAGGGAAATTGTGCTTAATGCAAAGAGGTCTGTATCTGGAAATATAGAGTGTATCCATTTGTATTCTAAGTGCACTTCACTCTCCAGTGTCAGTGGTGAGGATTCAGGCTTCTTGATTACTGGCCCAGCATGGGGATGCCACCGTAAATAATGTTTGTGTATAAATGTAAATATAAATGTAACTACTCTGTGTTTAACTGGAACTTAGGATAATGCAATGTAAGCAAATGGAGCTTTCCTCCCTGGGCCTCAGCTAAAAATGGTATTACCCATTACAGGGTAGCTGGAGTTTTTTTAGTCAGTCAGCACAGGCCTGTGATTCTTTTAGTGAGGTGTTTCTGCAGCCTTTCCAGTTGTTGCAGATGTCTTGAGCGGTATATACCAAATGGGGCGTTGTACTCTGTGATGGCTCTAATGAGGGATGAGTACAGTGGGACAATGACCTCCTTTTTTTCTGGATGAAAAGCCCTTAGTTATGAGGTGTGCCACATAGAAGGATTTCCTGACTGTTGTGGCGATGTGGTTATCAAAGGTGAGACCACTGTCCACCTGTATTCCTAAGTCTGTTATCACACCTTCAGTGTTTAGTGTACTGCCACCTATGTAGTAATTCATGGGTACAAGTTTTTTTCTCAAAGGGGATAACTATACAATTCTTGGCATTGAGCTTGAGCCCATGGCTCTGGCACCAAGCTTCTGTTTCTGTAAGGCCCTTTTGTAGAATATCCACATCATTTGGGGATTCAGTAATGGCTCCCAGTTTGCAGTCATCTGCAAACTTTGTTAGCCAGAGTCCTTCAGTGTTGGCCCGTACTTCAGAGAAGTAGATGCCAAACAAGAGCGGTCCCAGGACTGAACCCTGAGGTACTCCACTTGTCACTTGTCTGGAGCTGGATTTGGAGTCAGCTACTTTTACACTGTGGGTTCTGTCAGTAAGCCAATTGCCAACCCAACACATTGGTTTACAAAGTTCATTGAACATGTGGGAGAAACAGACAAATGTAAGTTTTGTAAAACAGAATTGGAAATATTTGCACACCTCATTGCTGGTTGTGACATAGTAATGCCTGAAGGACTGTATACTGAAAGGCATAATAATGTGGTAAGACCATTGCACTGGGGATTGTGCAAACATTATTATACTAAAGTGGCTGAAAAACACTGGAAACATGAGCCACAAAGCATCACAGAAAATGATGATGCCTACATTACATGGGATCATCCATTACCAACAGTTCAAAACATTGATGCTAGAAAACTGGATATAGTAGTCCATGAAAATAAGAAAAAAGTAGCATTGATCATTGAATTCACCCCCCCCCCAGTGACTACAGTTTCTTGTGTACAGAGAGGCATAAAATCACAGAATATCAGGATTTGCAGGTAGAAATGAGAGCAATGTGGAAGAAAGTTACCCAGACAGTTCTAATAGTAGTAGGAGCAACAGGTCTTATAAAAAAGAATATACAGTCATATTTAGATATGTACTAATACATGTAACTCCATACGATTTGCAGAGGGAGTCATTACTGGGTACATTGCAGGTATTGCAAAAAGCACTTCTGGCTGACATCAAAGATTGAAACGATACTGATTTCATGAACTTTAATCATACTTTCAGTTAGGAATGGAGTTCATTCCCAACATGGAATTAGAAACCCAAAAAATTTGGAGAAATTAAAAAAGCATGATAGATGAGGGATCTCCAAAATGAAACCTCACTCTCACCTGTCCAAATCAAGGATAAGAAATTATTCAACAGGAAAGGTGCAAAGAAAGCAAAACAATGCCTCCCTGAGGTCACCAACTAAATTCTTGGAATGAGTAAGATACCCTCACCTCATGAACAGATCTGTCAGGTTGGGGTATAGAGGGTCAGAAACACTTTTAAATTCTTGAATCTAATTAATATAGTTTTGTGGGGGTAGACTAAAGTACAGGTCACATTTGATTAATTACTATCTCAGTATGGGATTTATAAAACAATATGTGTTACAATGTTTATCAAATGCAGTAGAAGTGCACTTAGAAAATACCACAGATAAACAATAAAATGTGCATTATATACATGACATATAGCAAATAATTAATTGATGAATGTAACAGGGAATCCCAAAAGATATAGTTGAAAGTGTAAAGGAGAGAGACAATGAGGACAGATTAAGTAATGGGGTTTGATTATTTGACCAGATGGAATGCATTTGGGTTCCGCTTGATTTATAAGATGTGGCTTTAGCAGTGCAAGGAATTTAGAAAATGAAGAGGTGCCTTTAAAATTCAAAGGGAGGGATTCCCAGATTAATGGACCAAATATTGGAAAGGAATCCTTTGAAGTATGGATTGTGGGGGTTGCAACAGTGGATCTGAATGGTTGTTGTAACAGCTTTTCTTTACCCAGAGCTAGTAATCAAAGAGCCTTAATCCTCACCACTAACAGTGGTGAGAGATGGTCAGTAAAAACAAGAATGAATTTACACAGTATTTTCCGATGCAGCTCTCTGCCTGAAGCACAATTTCCCCCAAGAGTACACAGGGAACATGCTCCAGACCTGGAACTGGACTATATGTCTCTCCAGATACCAAATAAGACTCACTTTGGAGCACTGTGTCCCAGTTCCAAGTAGCCAACAGATCCACCCCTGGGTATTTGATTTTCTCACCACATGCTCCTGGGAAAGGCTGGTACATATTTACTAACTGTACCCACTTTGTCCAGACTATAAGGTAACTATGCTGCTACCAGTCAACCAGTCTCAGGATCTTACATGGATATCCAATTATACTGAGTAAAATCAATACTAATATAAATGGTAGAGTGTAACCAAAGCAGCCAGGCTTTTCAGAGTGGCTAAGGCATTGCTAAAATAAGCACAAGTACTCTCAAGACTTTAAAAGTATTCTTTAACAGACCAGCCAGAATGAAAGGTATAAAATATTTAATAATAAATAATAAAATAGAAAAGCATGAGAATACTAAATATCTAAGTACAATAAACACCAGAGTTTCAATCACAGGAGAAATAAAAATAACACAGTTGGACAGATTCAAACAGATGCAGAAAAACACTACTTAACTAATCTCACTGTATTTCCTGACTGTCTAAAGAACTTAATTAATAGCAAAGCAAGATAGGATGCCGAGATGCTTACTTCCACAAGGTAAGCTGATGAGCTTCAAGCTAAACTAATATGAACAACTGAACTAACTCAACTGAACTGACTGTGATAACTGTCATAGATCTTTATATCGGGTTCCAAAGAAAACAAAACAAGCTGCTGTGAGAGTTGCATCCTCTCAGTGCTGGTTAAGGAATGACATCACAATTGATCACCCGACTCTGGTACAATAAACACTCAGAGCTTTGCTAAGATCTGTTACAGTATTTGAAAATTATAGAACAATTTCAAATATTTCTACTCTTACCTTCCAGAATTCTATGATTAACATATACATTTAATTAGTTAACCATTTGAGCTTATATACATCCTACCGTTATTCCTATACTCTAGCTAGACATTGGTATAGCTGTTCATTACTATGTTTCATGTTGTATGTATAGCTAATGTTTGCTGTAGTTATGTATTATTTGCTATTGTATGCATATTCAATTGTTCCTCGTGTACTCTGCTGCTCATTTATTGCTCTGTGGAGCTTTTCTCCCTGGGCCTCCACTGAAAAAGGACCTGTGTCCAGTTGGAGTTTCCCAGTAAACAAATGTAAATAAATAAAATAATAAATAAAGTTATAACAACACTGTTGATACATTTTTAACACAAGCATCTGTACAAGTCAGTGCAACAGTCAAATGACACAAAATTACCTACAAAACTCCAGTCAACCATGCCGACACATGCCGCACATGCACAGTCCTACTCTCCCTGGCAAAGATCACCCCACATCATCACAGCTGTTGTATCTAAGAATGTGGGATGGGGTTTATCTTATTAGTCTACATGCTGCAAGAAGGAGATTGCCTACTCCTGAAATATTATGAACAATTGTGAGCCATGCAGCCCATCATCTCTTTGCTTAACTGCAAGACATTTAGCTTTTTTCAAATCTCTGATTTATCACCCAATCTTCTCTTGAAGTTTGGGTAATAAATCAGTATATTTTGTTTTAGATGTTTTATATGACTGTAGTGTTTTTTTGGCTGCTGCAGCATGCAATAGGAAACTCCACTCAAGTTGTGAGAGTGCTATACCTTTACCTATGGCTGACCTGGTGGAGTGGGAGTGAAAGGAGGAAATTTTAGGGGTACAAATAAGGGGTTAACTAATGTGTGCACTAACAAGATGTAGACTGAAATTCAGAGGCAAGTCTATATTTCAAGATATTTGAAAGATGGTGCATTCTCTAATTTTGTACTGCTATAGTCTTGGAATTTCAGTTGTGATTGTGGATTATTAGAGAAGGAAAGGAGAAGGCAAGAACTAAGATCTTAAAGACAGACCATGCCAGTTATGGTTAGCCAGTGCAAACTTCATGAGTAATATCTATGGTGCAAGAACCGCTGGTCAGTATGCAGGTTGCAGAATTTTAAGCATACTGATACACGACAAGGACACCATCCAAATGCTTGAATTAAAATGCTTAGGGCACTGGACTGAATGTTCGGTTTATGGTAGGTGGCAGAAAGTGTCTCAAGGTTACTGCCAACCACCTACTACATAAACTGACACTGTGTAAGAAAGATGTAGTTATATAATGTTATTGAAAGAAAAGCTCTCATATGAAGTATCTACAAAAAACAAAACAACACTACATCAATTATATATAGCTCATCAGCACTGAAGCCAAAAGATATGAATAAAATAAATAAATATTAAATTTGGCTATTTTAATCAATTATTAGTTTGCTAGAATTTACTAGGTTAAACAAAGCTGTTTAATTCATTGACTGCAATATTTCCTAATTTTAATGTAACAGCATTAGTAGGTATGAGTTAATAAAATTAGTACATTGCATTAGCCATACCAAATGGCTTAGTGTACATTATTTTAAACATATGAAGATCAATTGTGTTTTAAATACTTGTTTAATACTTCACTTGCATGTAAAAGCTTGAAGAGTCCATCTCTGGTCCTTCCCATTATTGACCATAGCTTAAAATACTAAGAAACTCCTTTCAAATGTATTAGAAGGACCATGTTGCTCCCACCTTGCTGTAGGTAGTTTATGTTTTCCTGTAGCCTACCTGGAGTAACAGATAACATCACCCTGTGAGAAGAATACATTCACTGGTAACTGTATCTTCAAGTAGTGGGAGGTGAAAGCTATTTTCTGACTTGCTGAAGCTTTCAGTAGTGGAGCTGAGGTGGGAGTTTGAGGAAATAGCAGATCGTGGTGACCAGGTTTGACTTCAGGAGAGGGGCTCCATTGAAGAGTTGCTTGAAGAGTGTTTCATTCTTCCAAATGTAGCTGTAGACCCAGCACATACTAGTTGCACATTTTCATACCTCCCAACCTATGGTGCAGACATTTATCTTAGCGTGGAACCTTAAAACTGAGATGTGACTTTGGAACTGAATGGATAAACTTAAAAAAACAGCCAGATTGAGACATGCAGCTCATCTTATGGAAATGCAAATTAATGTACTTTGAAAACAAATTTCAAGGGAGAAATTAAAGAGTTGATAAAAAAAAGTATATGCAAAAGTAGTGAAAAGGGAATTGCAAAAAATACTATTTGCTGACTTTAAAGTTATCAAGTATTTATGAGAAGACAGACAGGATGTTAGGAGTATTACTAAGGGTACACAGAAGAAAATGCCACTATTAGGAAAAAGGATGCTGTTTTCCATCATAAACAGTGACATGCTATCCTGAGAAATGCATGTAATGCAAGACAAGCACCATTTCACAGAAACACATCTAATACAACCAACTGTGCAAACCACATCCAGAGATGTTACCAAGAAACAGCAAAGAAGTCAGGGAGAAATGTTGAAATGTTTTAAAAATAAAGATGTGCAGCAACAAAAATAATATAATTGTAAATTAAAACAGAAGGAAGGGGTAACTTTTCTGAAAAAATAAAACATGATAAAATGATATGTTTAATGTAGGCCTCAGAATTATGTGGTCTGAGTCTGCAACTTAAGCTATAGATATGGAAACAAGTACACTTGCTAGTTTAAATGCCCATATTTTATAATTATATGCAGTTCTTAAAAACATATACAAAGGCTCCAAAATCGGTGTCCCTTGTGCTTATTTATTGCTAAATTGCTTATTGCTGCTAATCTCACCAACACACACACACACACACACACACACACACACACACACACACACACACACACACACACACACACACACACACACACACACACACACACACACACACACACACACACAACATGGTATTTAGCAGAAATAGGTTAAGATGAAAAAGAAATCACAGTTTTGCTGTGATTCCAAGATTTGGTAACAGACAACATACATAAGAGTCATACCTATCATGTTTCATGATTTGGACTGAAAATACATATGCTGGGGAAATATACTTTGGAATATATCATCAATCAGCAACCCATTTGCATCAAAAATGTAATAAATGGTACCGTCTCCAAAAAGCAAAATGTTATTAAGGGCATCCCAAAAATTTTATTCTAGATCCTCTCCTTTTGGAAATAATTTCTTTGAAGTACAGTCAATTGTTAATACCCTTTGGCTACTACTAAACCAGCACAACTCCTGATGCCAAACAGCAGGACTAAATGCCTCCCAAACACATGTATGCTTGTTCTGGAAGTCAAAGGCAAAAACAGCAAGCTGAAGTTTTACAGTTGTATATTTTATATTATATACAACTTTTTATATTGTGTGTTTATGGGAGAAGAACATTTTAGGTAGATTGAAGTAAGGTAATTGGAGGGTGTGTTTTGTAATAGACTTTGCTTGCAATGGCTTTAAATGTAGCAGCACTTAAGTGTGAGTTGTTATTTTTCAGAGTCTGAAGAAGTTGGTGCAGGGCGCCGACGAAAAGCAGTATCGTGGTGCTTAATAAAACTGAAGTTGTTCGTTTATTGGCATCTTGTTTGCTTATCCCTTTGGAATTTATAAAGACCTGCTTCAGTGAGTTTGGCTATCTGGCTGAGTTTATCTTTGATGAGTTTCACCTCTCTGACTGTGCTTATTGGAGGTGTTTAGTTCTGCTGCTTGGAATTAGGAACTGTGTTGGCTTAGTAGCAGCTTGCTGTTTTTGCCTTTGACTTCCAGAACAAGCATACGTGTGTTTGGGAGGCATTTAGTCCTGCTGTTTGGCATCAGGAGCTGTGCTGGTTTAGTAGCAGTTTGTTTTTTCTTGCCTTTGATCTTCAATAACCTTTGGCTAACTAAATCAACATATGAATTCAAGCTTCCTTAGCTTTCTTCTTTAAATTACCAAACAAAACAAAGTACTGGTGCATAAGTTTTTCTTTTGATTACTTGCTACTACCAAAAGAACTTCAGACTTTACATTAAGTTATCTTGAAGTAAACAAGTGACATTGATTTATTTGCATCAGTGTATCCTTTATGAATAATAACTATTTCACTTCCTTTTGACAGAAGACTTACATTATAGCTACTGCACTTATCTTTAAATGCAGTCCAAAGAAATTACTCTCCATCTCAATCATTTATGACTTGCTTGTATATTAGAAGCATTTCAGCAGGTCATATATGGAGGACAGTCAAACCTCTGAACTGTACAGATATTCCCAGAATGTCCAGATTTTTGCCTCATATTTTTTGGTCCGTTTCTCATAAAAGTGGTTTTCTGGAAAACCACTGGGAAATCATTAAGGGTTGAAGTCAGAAAATAATGACAGACATTTGAGTTTCAGACTTCGAACTCTTCAGAAAATTTTTACTAATGCAAAACCCATTATTTTATCAATTTTCTAAGTTTGTAAGAGCAATGTTTAAAAACTGTCCTTAATTTTGGGCCTTTGCCCCCCCCCCCATTATTGACAGCTTTGTCCAGATTTCTTGCTCTAGGAGGTTGAGAGGTATGAGGGCAGTGCCAACATACCCGGAAAATTTAGCTCGGAATGCATTAACTTTAAGGCTGTTGTTGAAATCAAAAACTAAGTGTGCTTGTCATCTTCGACATTCATTTAAGAAAAAAATATATATATATATTTTTCATTTTATTATCTACAGAATTTGTCTTGTTTACAGTCAGTGTTGCATGTATCTATGAACTTCCTGACAAGAACAAAAACTTTTCCAGCTGTAGACAAGAACAGAATTATTCATTCATTCATTCATTCTGAAATATCTGCTTTAATCCAGCAGAGAATCATTGGGCAAGTGGAACCTATCCTGGAACTCTGTGGGAACAAAATTCAGAATCTCTTTTTGAGCAGGATGCCAACTTATTACATGTTGCAAACACACACTCACTTCCATAACCTATGCACATGTTTGGGCAATTTAAAGGGCTGCCAAATTCACTTATGACATGACTTTTATAAAATTAAAAGAAAGAAAATGTGTTATAATGTCCTCTCTTTAGATGACACCAGAAAATGAACACTGACATTCTATGACTTTCCTAGATAATAGCTTTAAATAAAGCTTTATTTAACTAGTGAACATTTGGTGCTCAGGGCAGAAATATCAACCACAAGTTTTTTGTCAGCTGTACCTTTGATGAGGGGTATAAAAAACACATAATTAGCAATAATTTAAATAAATCTTTATCTGCACTTTTTTCAAATAATACAGCATTTAAATTGATTTATTTGTGTTGCATTGAATACTATCTAGCTGGAAGTTGTGGCTCTGTTTTTTCAGTTAATGCTTGTTAGAATTCCTGCATAGCCAGTGATAAGTGGGGGTAGTTTCACTTCATTGATATTCGGTTTCTGCCTTATATAAGTGGTACATTTTGGATTATTTTCTGCTTAAACTCTGAGCTTTGCCCGCTAAGACCTACATGCAATTAACTGGGTGTATAAGTGAATTTAAGTAAAACTTTATCTGCACTTTTTTCAAATAATACAGCATTTAAAATGATTTATTTGTGTTGCATTGAATACTATCTAGTTGGAAGTTGTGGCACTGTTTTTTCAGTTAGTTCCCTACCTACCCTCCCTGTTTTTGTTTTGGTGTTAATCTTGGTGGCTTTGAAACTGCCCACCCCTCTTGTAAATTTGCATTTTGGATACTCCTCCTGGGCCCATCTCATTTGCTCACTCAAAAAAAATTTCACTTTATCTGCTTATACCGTATTTGTGTTACTTTTATTTTGCTTTTGCGTCATCTTAAAAGTACTCAATTGTATTTATTACTGCTTGGTGTAACTATCATTCAAAGCCTTTTGGTTTAAGCACTTGGGCTTCAGACCAGCTGTTTTACATTAAGAAGGTTTGTGGTCTACACTGTTGTAGCAGGACAGGTAGCTTACATCCTTCTAAGTTGGGAACTGCTGATTGAAGGCTCAGTGTCTGTTATTCTAAAAGTGTATTAGTTCTGGTTTAAGTACTTGGGCTTCAGGTCAGTCATTTTACACTAAGAAGGTTTGTGGTCTGCACTCATGTGGGAGGAGAGGCTGGACTCTGCCCTTCTGAGCTGGGAATTTCTGGTAAGAGGCTTATAGTGCCTGCATATTTGAACTGTTTCTTACTGAAATTGGTGTGCCTTGTTTGCTGTGTAATAAACTAGATTCAGGCGTGTGCTGAATCTAGCTTTGTTTGTATAACTTGAGCACTAATCCAGGCCTTCTTTTTTGGAGAAGGTTCCTCTGCAACCCAGTGGCAGGAGTGTGCAGTTAGAACTTGTCTGATTGAAGACTACAGGAACGGGGCTCAGTTTTGAGATTTTTTTACTGGTTAATTGGGTAATTTGTTTAAAAGCTTTTTCTGATTGCTTGTAGTCATCTAAAGTTGTTTTAAGTGTATTTTTTACTGTTTGTAGTCATTTAAAGCTGTAAGTGTATTTTATACTGTTTTTGCCTTATCTTTTAAAAAAAATGTTTCCTTGTTTCCCACCTTTCTAAGCTAGTATAATCCAGTTTTCAGGCTAGTGCTGAATTCAGGGCTGTGTTACAAGTTTCTGAGTTGCCCATACCTTACTTGGATAGAGGGAGGTTTCTCTGGTCACCTGTGAGAGAAGGAGGTTTGAGCAGCCATCTGTCCCTGGAGGAGTGGTTCCAGCCCAGACGTTAGTAGTTTATAGGCCATTTTGGGCTAATTTCTCCCTCTTTCATTTCCCTGCTGTAAAAACAACATTCACATGGTTTTGCACGTCAGAGCAGGGTTAGCTAGGGTTAAATTATTCCTAGCTCCACCAAGTCTCCTCTTCAGTTTTTCCCTTGAAAGTAGTCTAACTCTCAACCCAAGCACTTAAAAAGCATCCTACAGTCCAGCACTTGCTCAGACCTAAAAGCAAGCACTAATATACCCCGACACTTGATTGCCCAGCAGGGCAAGGCTTATTACTCACCCCTCACTAACCAAGCGACTTAGCAGCTCACCCTACTATTCAGGCATGACCAAAGGGCAATTTCAGGTATACTCTCCAGTCCAGCTGGTGAACCTGGGTATCCTGAGGCAATGTTACAACTGCCTCATTTACACAGACAACCCTCTTCTCCTACCACAAAACATTAACATATGCGAGACATTCAATTATATAGCTAAATTGGAGGCTAAGCTCTCTCCAGCCAAGACTGGAACAGGCAGTCATCAGGAAAATGTTAACACTTGCACCACACCTCCAGTCTCACATAGACATACTAAACCAGCACTGGCAAAAAATACACATAAATATACAAAATCATACTCGGAGGCTCTAAATAAAAACCTGCAAAAGCATCAGAGACCTCCAAAGCAGACACCCAAAAAACCTGCACCTCATATCACAAACCAGACAACACATAAAACACAAAATCAGTGTGCCGCACAATCACAGCCCTTAAGGCGAAATAACATACCTAACATATTAGTAATAGGCGACTCTATAGTAAGGCACACTGACATCCCACTCACTAGGCTGGACAAGGAGAAGGTTACTGTTAGCTGCCTGTTGGGAGCCAGAATCCACCACATAACACAAGCACTCAGGTCACTCCAGAACAAGTACAAATATGACTTTGTCATTGTTCATGTTGGTGTGAATGACTTGAGACAAACCTCCCTGGATTACATGAAAAGAGACATGGAAGAGCTCTTTGATCATGTAGCCCAGGCGGGTATGACCCTGAGTAGCATCCTGCCCTCACCAAGAATGATACCGCAGTATAAAGAAAAAATGATCAATTTCAACAATTGGCTCAGCTTCTGGTGTCATATAAAGGGGATCCAGTGTCTGTCAGCATGGGATGACATGCTCGACAATCCACATTGCTTAACAAGAGATGGCTTGCACCTGTCACCCCTAGGCTTTCGAATACTGGCCAAGGCTCTTGCTACCCTCATAGTGCCTTTTTTAGGCAAGGCTCAAAAGTCAAACCCACCTCTGTAAACAGCAGACATAAAAAAATGAGGGTTTTGCTACTCAACGCCAGGAGTTTACATCTCAAAATACATGCACTCGAAGCACTCCTCAGTATGGAGAACATGGACATCTGTGCAGTAACTGAAACCTGGTTCAAGGCTCCACAGAGCATCCCAGCACTACCAGGCTACAACTCATACCACAAATTTCGGCCACAGAACATGGACTGAAACACAAAAGGATGGGGTGTATCCATATTCATCAAGGATACCTACACCTCCAGGTTAGTGGTGCAGCATGATACCTCTGAGATCATCCATGTGCAACTAACATCGGGCAAATCTGCAATGCAAATTGTGGCCTGCTACAGATCACCCTCCATGACCCAGGACCACGACTCCGCCTTTCTGGAGACACTGGAAAACATGAAGGTCCTACTAAACACCCTGCTATTGGGCAATTTCAATTACTCTACTGTTAACTGGGAAAACTACTCAAGTACAAACTCCCAGGTCCAGTGCTTCCTGGAATTTATCAACTCAAATGCCCTGAATCAGCTGGTAAACTCCCCTACAAGAGATGAAAACATATTGGACCTGGTCATCACCAACATGGGCAACAGGTGTTCCATACCAGAGGTAAACCCGTCACTGGTAAGATCAGACCATAAACTAATCACTCTGGATGTCCACACCACACCACCACCCCCAACCAAGGAAACCACAGTGAAAAACTTTTCTATTGCAAACTTCACCTTACTTAAGACAGAGGTGGTAAGTTTCACAGCCCCCACGCTAAAGGATAACAGTGTCCAATATGCAGGAACCTTTACAAATGCACTCTATGAGCACCTACAAGGATGCATGGATCGTGCCATCCCTATCAAAACCAAGACTCAGACTAAGAGAACGAAACCAGTCTGGTGGATCCCTGCCATAAACAGGATATACAATAGGAGGAGGAAACTAGTTCAGAAAAAAAACAAATCCCAAGAAGGAAAGACATCCCTGATCAGTATCAGTAAGAAACTAAGGTCTCTCATAAAATCATCTAAGGCTAACTTGAAAAGAAAAATAGCCAAGGATTCGAAATATAACCACAAAGCCTTCTTTAGCTATGTCAAGAATCTAAGTGGCAACTCGCAGATATGCTCTGAGCTAGTGCAAAATTGCACAAAATATACTGAACCTACTGATATAGATTCAGTGTAAACTTCACCCCCCTCTCACCACCAAACGGGCCCACAACAATACTGGAAAAGTGTAGTGTCCCAGAAATCACAGACGTACAGGTGAAAACAGCCCTTTCAAAAGCCAAAAGCACAACATCAATGGGGCCAGATGGTGTCCCAGGCTGCGTCTTGCACGAACTACAGAACAAACTAACCCCCCACATAAACACACTGTTCAACCTCAGCCTCTCCACAGGCTACGTGCCCATAGAATGGCGCACAGCAATGGTTATTCCACTCCACAATGGAGGGGCCACAACTGACCCTGGTAACTATCACCCCATAAGCCTGACTAGCTTGGTCTGCAAGGCTATGGAGCGCATCATCATGGAACTCATTAATAATGACATTGGGAACCTCCAAACACTTGACCCGACCCAGTTTGGCTTTGTTAAGGGAAGATCATGCCTACTAAACCTGGTTGACTTCTTTGAGACAGTCACCAAGGCCAAAGAATAGGGGAAGGTGGTTCACACAGCCTACCTTGACCTCACCAAGGCTTTTGACACCATTCCTCACTTGGGAATTATAGAGAAACTCACCAATCTGAACATAAACCCCTACATCACAAGATGGGTTGCCAACTGGCTTACAAGACAGAACTCACACAGTAAGAATAGCGGGCTCCAGGTCCGACTCTAAACCAGTCACAAGTGGTGTCCCACAAGGCTCGGTCCTGGGACCCCTACTGTCCGGCATATACTTCTCAGAAGTACAGGCAAACACATGAGGACTATGGCTAACCAAGTTTGCTGATGACTGCAAACTGGGAGCCATAATTGACTCTCCGGCTAACACGGACATTCTCCAAAAGGGCCTCACTGAGACGGACACCTGGTGTCAAAGTCATGGTCTCAAGCTAAATGCCAAAAAATGCATAGTCATCCCGTTTGGGAAAAACAAAACACCCATGAATTACCACATAGGTGGCAGCCCCTTAATACAGAAGAGATAATAAGAGATCTGGGGACCCAGGTAGATAGTAATCTCTCCTTTGACAATCATATTGCCAAAGTAGTTAGGAAATCCTTCTATGTAGCCCATCTAATTACTAAAGGGTTTGCATCTAGAAATAAAGAGGTTATAGTGCCCCTCTACTCGTCACTCATCAGACCCATCATAGAGTACAATGCCCCATTTGGGATGTACCGCACAAAACACTTCCAACAGCTGGAAAGACCACAAAAGTACTTCACCAAGAGGATTACTGGCCTCAAACATATGTCCTATGCAGCCCAACTGGAAAAACTCCGGCTGTACTCAGTGGCATATCGCTTACTCAGAAGTGATCTCTGACTGACTTACAAAGCCATGTCCAACTCAGAATTGATGGACATGCTCCACCTAAAGAAATCCAAGTCACTGCGAGCCACTTGCTCTAGTGTGCTAAACCTCACCACAACAATAAATAGAACATGCTGGAGGCATAGATTCCTGTCACAGAGACTCCCCATACTTTAGAATAGCATGTCCTCCCTGTGGTCAAGTGGCCTCCGAAAGACATGCGTGAATGGGAGTGCCATCACTGAAGGTTGGGTGTCGGGCTGTCAACTCAGCACCATAAAAATCGACTGCCAATCATTAGTGGACCAGAGTTCTGCTGTGGCGACCCCTAATAGGGAAAAGCCGAAAAGACGAACAACATTAGGCAGAGCCCCTCACTAACACTCTTCAAGAGAAACCTTGACGAGTGGGTGGGTAACAGAAAATACACCCCTGGAATCACTTCATTGTCTCTTCTTGACAGAGGCTCAGTTAATTAATCAATGGGGTGGCGAAAGTTGACACACTCTGGCTAGGCTTATAAATGCCCTCTGGCAGATAGCCTAGTATCTACCTATGAACCTATAATAACAAAAAGGCAGTAGTACTTAATGGAAGTAGTAATAAAATGTAGGCACAGGTAAATATGTGCACTGTGAGCAAGGTGCAGATATTCCATGAGGTATATAAAGGATGATCCCTTATTAGTTGAAGCCTATCCCATACAGGGGTATGACATAACTTTTTTACGCTCTTAATTTATTTTGCAGCCATCAAACTGATTTGCTTGCTGATTTGCATTGGAGGTTGAAGGATACCTACTACCACAAGAAGACCCATATAGGCATGCAAAGAAAAATCAATTTCCTCTTAAGATACTTGCCAGAAGTCATATTTGAACCCACAATCAAGTAATTGGGAGGTAGAAACCATCACCAACAAGATACTGAGCAACCCATACAACCAGACAGCATAAAATGATAACCCAAAATCATGCAAGAACAAACTTATATGAGCTTAGCTAAGAAGACAGGCAGTATCTTTATATTAATAGATGAATAGAATAAATGCAAAATGAAGAGAGAGAGTCCAGCTTTGGAGCACTGGTGTGACAACTCTAATTATATAGCTGTGGATATTTTACTGATGCACCTATTAATAAATACAATGTATACATAATCCTCATAAATTTTATTAGAATCTGCTTCTTCTCTTCCTGCATGTAAGATAATGCAAAGTTACTGTCCATGTCCAGTGTCATACATGAAAATGTTCACTCTGAGAAAAAAAAAATAGAAAATATAAGCAAAGGTTCCTGATCACATGGATCTGTGGAGATAATTTACGTATTTGGACACGTACACAAAACAGGCAAAAAATAATTTATAAGCATATCTTTAAATGCAAATAATTTAGGGAAAATATAATTTATAACATCTGCTTTACTATCTGGGGTTTTGTATCTGTTTATAGGTAAAACTAGTAATTTATTTATGTGCATTTCAATAAGCATCATTAATTACTTTTGGCACTGCTACAGACCACGGCAAGCCTGCTGGCTGCTAAAACAACATTCAACAAAATTGCATTATCTTGTTTAGGGAATTGAACTTGAGTGCTCACTTATGAAAAGAAATGCGCTTGGGCTGCTTAGTAAGTGGGAAAGTTATGCAAGTGCTAGATAAAATAATTACAGTCTTCAAAGGGAAGGGAACTTGTTTTGATGTGTGAAGCAAAAATTAAAAATAGCTCTTCTTGAACTTGCCTATATCATTACTAAGTCAGTATAAGATTAACCAACGAGTCATTCAGTGAGATGCTCAAAGAGGAGCAGGAATGTTGTATTCCAAAGTAAACTGTTTTCATAATGGAGGTTGAAGGTCATTGTGTGTGTACCTCAGATATTCAAAGATGGGTATACACGTAGATTGGTCTCAGTGTTTAACGCACAAAGCCTGCTCAGCTTAATTTGAATCAGGGCTGTGTTCTACTTCAGAAAACTCATCCATCCTTCCATCCATGCATTATACTAATATTAACACAGGAAGATTGTGTGATGTTAACAAAATCTTGAGGTTTCTCACAAAAGTAAAGGTTAATAATAATAATAATAATTCAAAATCCCATGATAGACAAATTAATCACAGAAGTTTTAAAGAACTTTATGTGGTTTCATGGTGGACATAATATTTAATATTCAAAAAAAATGAATAAAAAGACATGAGACTGAATGCTGCCAAACTATCAGATTTATTTTCACACTGCTCAGCTATATATAGGAAGTTAGACAGCATGATACATATATAGGTCTCTGGGATTAAATGAACTAGTATATTGTAAAGCTATATACGTGTTCCCGCTTTCTATTAATAAGCAGCCTATTACAACATACACACAGGCATCTGAAACATGTGTTGCTTTTAGATGCCGTATGCTGAAAGATTTCCGTAACTTCAAAATATCAGTTGTATTCATGAAATATTGATGTAGGACTTTATTATTACAATGAAAACTGTATTTGTACTTTTGAGATCTAATATTACTTTTAAATTCATAAAGTGTATGGCAGATCTAATGGCAATGTACAGCCTAGCTAGTCTTCCGGGCCATGTTTTAACTCTGAAAATCTTAAGCGATTCTGGGGTCTGGAATGTTGTAGATGAGGTACTAGGAACTTATTCTTCTGACTAGACTTTCAAATGACTACAGGAGTCACACCTGCTCAACACTTTGTTTTGGAAATGCCTCCACTGACACCTCTTGGCACATCTCGGAATACCACAGCATATCTGCATGCATCATGTGCAGAGTCACTATGAGACAAAATTAATTTCAAACAGATTTCTCCTGTTTCCTCTAAGAAGTTTTACAGCAAACAGCCTTCAGTGCTCACTTTGTTTCATTAGAATACCTTTTGGTTACTCGTCTCTAAAAATGCTGCTAACTGTGTTACTTTTCAGAGAAAGTAAATACTTAAGATGTTAATTACAGTACAATTTTGAAGATCAGGAATAAGAAAAAATACAGATGTAGGAATACTAACCTAGGATTCCTGTGACTGATTAATAAAAACAGCTGAGACAGCAATACTTTACTGTGGAGTACCTCTACATTTCAATAACGCTAACAGTCAGTTTTAAAGCTCTGTGATTCATTTGAGAGGTTCCTGACAGTCTGCATTGTCCTCTTGATGCGACTATAAGACTGTCTATAGTTAAGACAACAGGAAATTCATTAAAACTTCCCGTTTTGAAAAATCTCTTAGACATCTGTACTTGCATGCTGTGTACTATTATCTGATATTTCTACATTAAGACATCTGTGCCTTGAAAATATAAGATATAACTTTCAGTACAATGTTCATACCTCCACTCATAGTATTTTTCAATTACAAGAGTTCAAAACTATTAAGTAACATTTAACACAGATCAGCCATGCAAACTCTTGATGGTGAAAGAAATCTGGTTCACATTTACTCAGTGAACTTACTGGAACTGAATAACGCAACATATTTTCTATACAGTTGTTATTTGTGATAATAATGCATAAAACAACAGTTCTGAAAAAGTGAAATTTGTGTATTCTTGTCAATATATTTATTTCCTTCACTAATTTGACACCGATTTAAGCAAATAATCTGAAGAAAATCTGATTATACTTCATTTCATACAGCACCGTTTTGTTATGCTGTACCTTTTATAGCTACTTCTGAAAGTTTTTGCATCTCAGGATCAGTATTCATAACTCTTTACGCTTCTTTTTCAGTAACTACCAGGGCATTAGCAAGCACATTTCTGTCTGGCAAATACAAATGACTCAGCATATTTGTGACCTGTATATTTTTCCTGGTGTTCACTTTTTATTTTATTTATTCTTTATTTAACATTTGTTTACCAGGAAAGTTTGACTTGGAACGAGACAATTATAAATTTGAAATATGCTCTAAAGCTGAGACAATGTAAACAAGTGCTGTAATGGGTGATTTTATTCCTACATCATCTGAACATGAGTTATACAATAGCTGATCTTCTGTGAATATCGCATGCATCCAAAGCTTTAATTTGCAACTACCATTATAATATCATAGGTTCATATGTTCATAGTAAGTAGTAGGCTATCGGCCCTAGGGCCTATACAAACTTAGCCAAACAAATTCCCTGGTTTTCGCCACCCAAGAAAATTATTTTCCTGTGCCCCTGTCGAGCAGAACCACAGCAGTGATTCCCGGGGTAAATTTCCTATTACCCATCCAATTGTCAAGATTTCTCTTAAAGACGGCTAATAAGGAGCTTTGCTTGACATGAATGGGCAGCCTATTCCAGAGCATGGGAAGTCTCTGGGACAGGAATCTATCCCTCCAGCATGTTTTGTTTATTGTGGGGACAAGATTTAGGTCCCTAGAGCATGTGGCTCAGAGAGATTGGGATTTCTTTAAGTGTAGCATGTCCATCAGGTCTGGGTTAGACATGGCTTTGTACGTTAGGCAGAGGTCGCCTCAGAGTAGGCGATATACGATGGAGTAGAGCTGGAGTTTTTTGAGACGGTCGGCATATGGCATCTGTTTGAGGACGGTAATCCTCTTAGTGAGGTACTTCTGTGGCCTTATCATCAGTATATAAATTGTTTTTTCACAAATACTGTATTTAAGGGACTTCACACACTTCCAACTAGTACATCATTTTAAGAAGTGGATGTATATTTTTACATGTATAGGTTAAGTTTTTGGCATTTTATTTGACTTTTTATGTTTCAAGATATGTGGGTTGACATTATCATTGGAAATATTTATTGAAATTGTCATGTTTTTGTAATTATTTTACTACTGTTTCTATGATGACAAATGAGTCCCTACATAGTCAATTATCACTACTAGATAGCTGTTTTACAATAAATCCTGTGTGTGTGTGTGTGTGTGTGTGTGTGTGCGCGCACGTGTGTGTGTGTGTGTGCATGCTGAGTAAAGCTTTTATTTTTTCATGAAAAAAAGTTTAACTGTACTTGGTGCATGAGCCCTGCATGATTCACTTGTTTTAGTCTCTTTTTTCACTTACCTCATGCTATTCACTTTTCTGCTTTTATTCTTTTATTCTGTAATCATACTATTCTCCTTGCAATTTTGAAGGAATTGTGTGCAGCAGATTCTTTAATATATTTTATAATAAAAACGTATAACTAAATTCCCATCCTAAATTGTTAGAATTCATAGTGGATGAAACATTTAAGTCTGAAACAAGCATTTTACAAGTTATCAAGAAAACCCAGCAGAAACCTGACACTTTTTAGCAAGCACAACTCTGACTCACCGACATAGCTGTGATGCCCACCACTGCTACCCAATGTGTCATGGCCACCAATATGTGTTGTTCCCATGCTGGGCCAGTAATCAAGGAGCCTGTATCCTCATCACTGACACTGGAGAGGGATGTGCACTTGGAATACAAATTGATACACTCAGTATGTCCAGCTGCATACCTCTCTGCATCAAGTACAATTTCCATTAAGAGTGTACAGGGAATGCACTCAGCCCAAGGTTTGGATGTCTCTATCTTTCTCCCTCCAGGTACCCAGCAAGACTCACCACTGGTACAGCTGTAGGGTTATGTCTTCAGACTCTATGAGGGTGGATGATATTAGAACCTATACTGAGAACTTAGAACTGCAATGGATACTTAGGATGCAAACCCATAAAGGGAAGGGCTTAAATGGACACGTTCCCTTGAGACCTGTATTAAAATCCCGTAGGCTTTATAAGTAATTAGTGTGTATGTATACATATAATATTTTTAAACTTCTTTAGGTTTATTTGTATGTTTGTGCTATTATAGATATTTTTACGACAGATTAGGCATTGCATATACAATACAATGGGCTATTGATTTGGTATTAGTAGAGTGGGTGGAATTTTTAATGATGTCTTGTTTTTGATTGGTGCAATAATGTATTTAAACTGTTGAGTTTGTTTTATCTGTTATCTGATGAAGCGGTTGTTGGATTTACTGTGAAAGCGCTTATTCCTGTGCATTGCATTAAAGATTTAGATCAGCTTTTCCTGCCTACCTTATGTTCTTGATACTCTTAGATTCTTTTACTGTTTGATTTTTTTATTTTTATTTTGCAAAGTTTTTTTAAAATGGTAAAATACTGGTTTAGGAGGTTCCTATATAGAATTGTATTGAAAAATCAATGTGTTTCAATTTTGCTACACTTTTTATTTTTAGCCTTCTTAACTTGTAGTTTATAAATATGGGTCGATGGACAGTGATCCGAGAGAAATGATTGGACTATTAACCAGCCTACTGTGGCTGATGCAGAGATATTTAAACTGTTTGCAAAGAGTATTTGTGTATTCTGATGATGTCCCAGGTTGTAGGGAGGAAAGTGCTTAATATTCACATTGTGTTTCAAAAAAGATGGGCTTTTATTAACCTTATACGTTCTCATTACAATGCATTTACCTTTATTTTTATCTTTTAAATTAACCTAATATATTCACATCAAGCTATTAATTATTTAAATACACTATTTACAGATAAGAATTTAGCTTACTACAAACAAAAATATACAGAAAATATGTAAAAAAAGAACATACCTATAAAGAAAGTGTATGCATCCCAGTTGTTTTTTAAAAAAATGTTTTTAAAAGGTCAAATATATAGGCTATCTAGGCTTAGTACAGAAGATTCACTTTACTATTTAAAACAGAATTACCATTATTATTTAAAGAATTTGAATGCCACAGATATATGAATAAAGAAATTCAAAATATTTCTTCAGACATTTTTATCCTAAGACAGACTTTGATGAAACTATACTTTATAGACAGCTTTACAGATAGCTGACTGCAAATGAAAATATATTTGTTACTGATAGCTTAATGTTTGTCACTGTTACTTGCAGTACTAATTGTAAACATTTGAATGACATATACAAAATAAACTGGAGTATTCTTACAACTATTCCAGATGTATAAACAATAGTTGCTATGACTCCCAAAATTGTCACCATTGGCAGAGGAACTGTTTTCCATTGCAGTAAAATTTTGAATTACAGCTCTAAAGAAATATTAACTACACACAGTTTCTAAAACAACAGCCATGTTATGCTAATTATTATAACAAGGACAAGAACAAGATGAGAGAATGGCTATGTGGATCAGTTTTTGGAATGCAACTGTTGTAAATTTGTATATAATACTTCAATACAATAAGTTGAACATCTAGCTACTTAAAAATTACCATCTGAATTTATATGTCAATTGCAGAATGCTGTTTACTTTGCCAAATGTGTACAAGATTCTGTTTTTTTTACCTTGGCAAAACTAATAGGAAACTAAGAGATTGTGTAATATAATATTTATATAATATAAATAAAAGAAATATCAATAATGCTCCTGCTAAACATGAAGGGCAATGTACACTCCTTTAACTTTTATTTTCAAGTTATATAGCCCAATTTAAGAAAAAGAGATGTAGTTACTACTAAAGATTCTAATGAATATGAATGGACATCCAGGATGAATACATCATGTTACTTAGGTTTAAATGATTTTTGCACTTTAAAACCTGTACTAAAGAAAATAAATGTACATTGCTAACTGTGTGATTCATTAGGTATTTAAATAACTGGATTTTGTGTGTGTACTTTAGAAAATACTTGAAAAAGCACTTTTAACATGAACGATTGTTGCTGTTAACATTAAAGCTTGTTGCTGTTTTATTTTACCAGACTTGTTATATGTTTTTATCTATTACTAAATCAAACAATGATTTAGTAGAATGAGTCTACTTTAATTGTGTCTCAAAGCTTTGGAATGCCTTTCCATGCCACCTAAAACACATACACGAAGTGATAATCTTTAAATCAAAATGTAAGTAATACCTAATCAACACCGGACTATATGAATGTTCAACACCAGGATAATTTATTCTCATATCGCTTCACAATACTATAAAGCAACCTTACTTAAATCTATACACTTACAGTATATATACACTCAAAAGTACCTCAGATTGCTTTGCACCCCAATTGCTTTGCACCCCAATCTCCCTTTTTCCTATTATCGCTCGCATTATTTCTTTCCCTTCTACAAATGTATAATTTTCCATTTCTTTCTTTGTTGCAATTATTATTTAAAACAGAAAGGAGGGTCATTTTTAGAGAAAATATGATCATATGCTATTTTCAATGTATGCCTCATAGAAGTACTTCTATTAGTTAGAAGTGTTGCTGAAAACAATCGAGAAGATGTCTGCTTAATTTTATGAATATTTGATAATAGGTAGCTAATAATAGAAAAAATAAGATACATGGCATGTATTGAACATATATATTTCTGTAAGAAACGAATTGTATTGAATTAGAATATTTGCAATGCAACAATTGCATCAGTGGATTTTTTTCTTCCTGAGCCTACACTGAACAGGGTCGGTTTTGTCCAGTCAGAGTATCTTAGTTAAACTGCAATAACTAAATAATGGCTTATGGCAACATTCCATTTCCAGTATTTTTGTTAAGCTCTCAATATTGTGAAATAAATAAACAATGACTATAAGAATATAAAAATATATAAACATACAAGGCCAAAGATATACCATAAACTCTATGTACTATATTGGAAAGGCCATAAACAAAAGATGCTTTCATAACTTATTTTATCATACATAGCAATCTGACAAAGTAACTGCTTTTTGTCTTTGTGTTATACTTTCCATCATAGCATTTGCATATATACATATATCTCTCTATATATGTGTGCGTGTGTTTTAATTGCCAGTAAAGGCTAAAGGCTTTGTCTGAAAAGCAACAGTTTATCTTTGTACTTGCTCATTTGCACCTACTTCTAATGTTATACAACTGGCTCATTCATGCAAAAATATAGCCAGTGAAGGTGTTTCTGTCTGGATCTTTTGAATTAGTTCAAAACTGCCTTCTTGCTCAAATCTCTAACTATCCTCATCCTGTTCTATTAATAAAATGCTTACTTCTGACATATTCAAAACAAACTTCAAAAGATAATATATCATATAAATAAATCTCATAACTGTTTATTCGTACTCTGGGGGAGGTGCTAGCACTACTCATTTGATGCTGGCATTGTCTGATTTCAAGATTTTTGAACCTAAAATATGAAATACACATCCAAGGCCCATAACTCTGATTTTGCACTTACATTTCTTCGGATTGAGTTTGCATTACCTTACTCTGTTCAGTAACTCTGTCAGTCTATTATCATTCTCTTTCTTGGTCTAACTCTAAATCAGTATGTAATCAATAATATTAACACCTTTATGTAATACTTTGTGCAACAGATCTCTGAAACACTTCAGGTACTAATGCAGTTTCAAATGGTAAGCGCAAGAAATCCATATATTGCCACAGAAAAATTAAAAGATGACAACTTGGAACATTCCTCATCAATCTTAAATTGACAAACTCCCTGATTTATTATTAGGCATAGAGAGGTACTTAATTCCTACCATATTTCAGCTATATGTAGTGGAGAGTACTACTTCTTTATGGCTTTACTAACATCTCTATATGTAGTGGAGAGTACTACTTTATGGCTTTACTAACATCTTATGGATCAATACAAATCAAGTTTATCTGCCTTTATAACCCAATCCATGGTGTTAATCCATTTGGTAGACTCATTCTGTTCCTTAATCATGCACATGCATTCTATTTTCTCAATTAATTTTTAAACCTGTATGAGTTTTTCTTATAGCATGCACTACAATAACAACGCATAATCTATCTGAATGCGCTGAACTTCTTGCAAGTAACCCAGACCATTAAACAAATATTCATACACTAAGAAACTGGATGTGTAGCTAATATTTGTTTAGACTTATAATTCAAAATTTTACTACAGTGAAAAACAGTTCTGTCAGTGGTGATAAGCAGGAAACATTTCAGAATATAATGGTTTGTTACTTCTTCATAGCTTGACTGGCTTCAGATATGCAAACTACTGAATAGTCAATTCAAATGTTCTTTTAGTTTTCTTTGCAACAGTATCAACAGCTAGCAGTTGAAGAAACAACACAAAATGTTTTTTGTTTCTTGAGGCACTGGCAAAAGGTGAAAGTTCAAAGAATCAAAACAACGCGTTCTCTCTCTTTCTTTATGGATCCTGCAGTGGGATATTTTTCTTCCTTTCATGGAAACAAGCAACAACAAATAAAAATGCAAACGTTCAGTCTTGTACTGTCAAGCTTTCCCCCGATAGATATAAGATATTAAATGAAGGAAACAAAAAGCAGGAGTTTCTCTCTGGACACCTTCCTTTTAGAATATGAGAAACTCTAGGCAAAACAACAATTCTTCAGTAAAATTTCCAGCAAAACAGTGGTAATCAGTGTCATGTCTAATATATTCTCTGAGTGAAATACAATGTGCAGACAGTGCAGAGATATTTGCCAGACAATCTTTAGTTACAAAGACTTAAAAGATTAAAACAAAAATCTCTTACCATTGGTTCTGCCAGGGAGCATTGAAAAATAAGGTGAAGAAAACAAAAAATATATTTCTGCTGACTAGACCAGACTAGCTCTAGTGCAGACCAACAATCCAGGTAGGATACCTTATGATGAGTCATTCACACCAAAGAGCTAACAGTTATACCTTTTCCTTATCACTCCTGTAGGAAAATCTGGTTCCAACCTCCTCACTCTCTCAAGATGCACATCTCCCAAATGCAGTGTGCCCTTTATCCGTTCAGATTTTCCAGTCTCTTCTACTGTGTACTAAGTTCTTAAAATCTGCAACTTCTATGGTAATGGTGCTCCCCTCTGATTATATGAATAGCTGCTTCACCTCTATGCCTAATCAGACAGCTACCTCTCCTACTCCAACTAAGTAGTAACATATTTAATAGTGAAGAAAAATAAATCCTTTACCCTGCTGCGCATATTATATTGCAGACATTCCTAACAATACTATGACACTATGTTTGAAATCCATCTATCCAGCCACAACTGCTTTTTTCCATTTTGTGCACATGGAGTCAGGGTGTCACTTCAACAGTAACAATCATCTAGAGCCAAAGTTTGCACCACTGGGTTAGCTAGCCTTGCAGGGGTAGTTCTTCCACACCATATACTTGTGCACTCACTCACTCATACCTATTGCCATTTTAGTGTGTCCAGTTCACCTACTGCATATCTTTGGAATGTGGGAGGAAGCCGAAGCACCTGGAGGAAACCCACATAACACAGGGAGGACATGCAGAATCCACACAGATGGGACCCCAGCAGAGAAGTGAACTGGGGAACCTTTAGCTGTGAGGCAACAACACTAACCATTGCGTCACTGTGCCACTCCTGTTTCACATTTCAAATGACCCCCTCCAACTTGTAGCTATCAGCTTTGAGTTAGCAGGAAGGTCTGTGAACCCTGAACAGACCAACTGCCTTGTGATGGTGTGCAGAGTATCAGTGCTTGATGGTGTGTAGAGTACCAGTGCTAGATCTTAAACTTGAATAGTTGCAAAGCTATGACCCACTAGCAAAGTCTGATGTTGCCATCCTCATTCTGGTGAAGCCACTGGAAGAAGGTGTGATACATAATGAAGTGAATTATTTGCGAAGTGAGTAGTACTACAGAGTCACGACTGCCCAGTTAGCTGACATGCATTCTCACTTTGTGGGGGAATGCCACTCCTCTGATTTATTCAGCTTCTTGTTGATGGAGCAAACCAAGTGTTCTTCAGGACCAGACTGCTGAGTAAGGACTTCCACTAGTCTGTATTCAAGGGCAATTATTTTCCTCCTTCCTGACTTTTCCTTGCACTCTTGCCTTCCTGGGGAACATTTACCCATTTTGTAGTGTTACCAGGTTTCTCCACTATTACTGCGGGTTATATTTTGCCCTGTTCTAGGTTTTCTTCTGTAGAGTTGGCATTTTCCCTTCTTTCCACAGGAAAGACCCTTCCAATATCTTACTAGTTTTTTCCCTCCCTATTTCCTCCATAGTTCATTAAAATGAGAAAAGTGTCCAGAACCAATCTGACATAAACAGAAGCACCATCAGCTGCTGTAAATGCTTATGCCAGTCATTTATAAATTATAAGGCAACAGGGCATTCCATGATTCCTACTGCCCTGGGAAACTATGAAAGTGTTAACAAATGTGAAATTCATAAATAATGCAAAAAAGTGGAAAATGTAACTCAAATCAATATTTTCAAGGTACAGATATATTGGAAACAACTGTGGGTTGCTGTGAAGTGTGATGTGATGTTTTTTTTTATGTTGTCTACCTTATTTTCAAGACAATGTATGATTCTCTCTATGTTTTGATACTATCAAATTTCCATACTGAAAGTATTTAATCATTTCCTTGAATTTTTTTCTTGTTATGGATATTTTTTTTACTCCTAGATGTATATTACTTATACTAAAATCTTCTTGTCTTTTATACTTAATGCCTATGCTTGTTGTGTATTTGTATTCTCTAATCTTGTTTTAACCAATGGAGCTTTTCTCCCCGGGCCTCCACTGAAAATGGACATATATCCAGCTGGACTAGCCCGGTCAACAAATGTAAAATAAAATAAATAAAAATGTGGCAAATGATTTATGATACAAAATGTCAGACTATTATTATATAACTGGAGATAAAAACTGATACAACTGAAGGAACATTATTGAAAATAATAATCTACAATTGGCTTTAACTTCCAGATATAGATATTTACCTTGATTGTGTTTGCTTGTTATTTATTAGATAATTATTTTTGCTTGTTTGAGATATCTTTAACCTGTCTTTGCTTTGATAACTTAATTATTGTCCTACCTTTTAGTTAGTAATGCCGACCCGCTATAATTGTTGCCATGAGAAAAATGAAGAAAAAGGATTTTTTTTACTTCATCAGTTCTGCCTGAGAGGTAATAAATTGGCAGACAAATCATAGCCAAATGTACCAGTGTACCCAAACCTGCCATGAAAAAATAAAAACAATCATATGAAAGGAGATGGGATGAAACATTTCTCTAATATAGGCTCTCACAGCCAGGCCTCTCACACTATCTAGATGACCCCGTCTGGAGCTAAACATCTCCGTTTCCTTGACTTAGCACTCCACATCACACTGTAGAAGAGGACCTCATCCTTCCAGAGGGAATACATCATGGTAACCACATCTTCTTGTCTAAGCTGTAGGACAAGTGTAGGACAGCAGTGGGCTGTCATCCATGAGATGTTTGGGTTTTTGTTATGGGACCTATCTTTTTCATCTGGTTGTGGATGTGTGCACTATATATGCAACAGCCTGTTATATCTTTCTACCTCCGAGAAACAAATGTGTGCTCCTGCATATTTTCCCCTCAGAGGGTTACTGTACAAATGAATTATGTGCTGGACCACCTTGACTGATCTGGGGCAGGTAAATCAGCATCCGCAGCTCATTATCATCCTTCCCAAATGAGGTCACTAATCAATATCAGGCCTTCTTTATCCATCTTGGCCATGCAAATGAATGAAAGTTTTTTTTTTAATTTGGCTTGGAAGGGGATGCACATTTCAGAGTTTTGTCTTGTAACACATTGATTGCATATGATAGCATCCCACAGGTCACACACATAGCACCTTCTGGTACAGACAGAACTTGAATCTCTCTGTATACAGACTGAAGTTGAAGAGCAGCTTGTCTACAGCTGAAATATGGTTTTCTTTATTTTTTGACAGTTATCTGACTAGTATATGCATCTGGGGCATTTTATAGGTTCATAGGACAAAACAAGGCTATTGGCCCAGAGGCCCTTACAAGCATAGCCAATAATTTCACCCATGTTCCCACAAAGTCAGCACCTGTTTTCCCTGTCCAGCAAGGGACACAGGTGGGATCCCAGGGATGTACTTTCTGTTTCCTATCCAGTCATCCAGGTTCCTCTTAAAGAGGGCTAGTGAGGTACTCTGCTTGACATGGAGAAGGAGTCTCTGCCACAGTTTGGCATTAATATACTTATCTAATGTCTAAATCTGTTTTCTGTTTGCAAAATAAGTATTGCCATGAAAACTGAGCTGTATAAATTATAGCTTACATTATAAAGTAGTCAAAATGTACATGCCTAGCCATTACTTTTTTGTTACCTCATGAATTATTTTTCCTCTGAGATAATGGTGCATCACAACTTGCACAGATGACAGTGTGCATAGTGAGAATAAATCAAGACTAATCAACTTCCTTAATTGTCTGTACAATTCTAGGCCCTAGAACAATCTGTTACAAAACAAAATGGCCGGATCATTTGTTAACTGCAGGCAACTATAATTTTCAATTGTACTATGTAGAATGCTGAGCTTCTACAGAATGACCATCACAGGACATTGAACAAAAAGATGATCAAGTGACAACATATTAAAGCTTAAGCAATGCAGTCTTGAGGATGGTCAAAATTGTATCAAGTAATATGATGGAGTATAAGACAAGGAGCTGGACAACGTATAGTAAAGTAACAATATGAGAAGAGGACAGACACGTTAATCTATCTCATGGGAATAAGCAAAGACCAAGATGGCAAAATATCAATGCTTTTGAAAACAAGACATCTACAAAGACAAAAGGAAGGTGCAATGATATATAGACAGGCAGCGAACATTTACTCTATGCTGATTAGGGAGAGAGGAAACTATCTATAGAAACCAAAGATCTAGGCAAACAATGTGTCATTAGGATTTGGGAAACATTCAGTTCAATAAAATGTTCGGGTATTAACTCACTTCACTGATTTGCAAATATATCACTAAACGTTTTATTGCCCCAAAGCATTTTACGGATTTTATGCTCTCCAGTGTTTCATAAACATCCAAATTAAAATATACACTGCTGATCATGCAAGGTTATCTGACATCTCGGACACCTCACCACAAATGGGTCTATATCATTTTGTCGAACAGACTAAACATAAAATACCTGTCAGTCAACCTTTATCCATTCAAACTAAATCCATCAAATGTTCATTTAAGCAAATTTTTTCCCCAGGGAGAAAAACTAGTTGGCCATCACTGGGAGTTTGTTCTATTCCCTACATTAGTTCGAACTTTGAGTTAGTATATTTAGTTAGGGGAGTGTGGGGGGCACAGCTCCCCACCTGGGTGGGTTTTAAATTATGTGTTTTTTTGTCATGGGCACTAGGTTGGCCGACTAGTTTTTCTCCATGGGAAAAAAATTCACTTAAATGAGCATTCAAAAAGATAAAGTTCGATGAACAGGTATTTGATGTTTAGTTTGTTCAATGAAATGACATAGACCCACCACAAACAAATTTCCCTCTTGTTGATGTGCACTGCAATCAATTTAGAAATGTAAGCATTATGTATGCTTGTCCATAAGAGATGGCAATATTTTTCTTCTTGTTTTTCTTTCCCTGTTGATCTTCTCTACATTCCTTTGCTAGTAGGCCAGAGGCTGATACATTTATCTGGCTTCTTTCTTGTTGCCTCAAGACAAAATTCTCCACCAGTGGTAGTGCTATGAGGGATTAGGAAGCTGAAAAACAGCCTCACTTGTGCACTTCTTAAACTATACAAGTGTGACAATTTTTTGCGTGCGTCTTATCGAGATCACTTTATACTTTCATCTGGTTGGCAGACAATTTGAGCTAACATGAAAAGATGACCGAAGAAGAAAGTTCAATCCATTTGCCATTTAAGGTTAAAGTTTGGTTAACATAGTTATCAGGCCTATCAATCATAATATCAATCATAAAAATCTCATCATTTGTTAATCTGTGTGATAAGACGTCCATATTAGTGAGAGGAAAACCCACATGCAAGGGATAAAACAATTGTTTTTATGTAAATGGTCAAGTCTTGATGGAACAAACTCCGGTCCGCTAATGATTGGCAACAGATTTTTACGTGCCAAGTTGCCAGCTCTGACGCACAACCTTAAACGAAGGTATGCCCATTCACACATGTCTCCAAACAGAAGATGCTCTAGCTGAGAATCGAACAGGACAGTGTTTTACTGTGAGGTGAACACACTACCGCAGCACCACCACCGCAGTTAGTAAACTGCAAAAGTAGATAATGTCCTTAAAAGAGTGGACTGTTTTATAGGAGTGCTGGGTAGAGAGAAATGGATTAGTCAGACAAGTAAAAATCTACAATCATGTTAAGAGTAGAGGAATAAAAACCCTAGATCAACTGGTGAAAATAGTGCAGAAAGTTTATTCTAAAAGCTGTACACTCAAGCAAGAATGCTAAAATTACCTGATTTATTTTAAAAGGTGTATAATTGGAGTAAGTGACTACTGCATCAAATATTATGAGTGTTAAAATATAAATCAAGCTGGAATACAGCAGTTAAAAAAACATGATATTAGAGTATCATTTCATTGTCCCGGTCATTTTTCAAATTAACTGTTTATCTTCAGCTCTAAGGAATCAGTTAAGCAAAGTAATTGAAGTAGTCTTTCATGGTACCCTTATGTCCTTTCTTAGCAATAAGAGTGTTTTCTCTGACAAAGGACAAAGATACAGGCTAAGGGATGCAATTTCAAGCACGTCAAATGCAACTTGCAGTGTATAAGCATTTATATTTTCTTTCACTTCTCTCAGAATTTAAAAATGCTACACTGCACAATTTCTTCTTTGTTGGACATGATCATGGTATTGCTAATCATGAAAAGTGCTTACACTGACAAATTAAAATGAACAAAAAGGGGAAACACATAGCAATTACATTGACTGGCTAGGAGCAACAAACAAAGAATTGCATGCATTGAACCAAGGCACCTTTGACAAGACAGACAATAATGCTTTCAGGAAGCTGGTAATCTGTTTAAATCAGAAACAATAGCCATGACCAGAATAAAGGAGCCAAGAGGACTGTTTTGTCCAAGAAATTGTAAGACAGAAAGATCTATAAAGCTGTTTGATAAAAAATAGGAAACTGCACATGGGGAAAAAAAAGCATTTGACAATGCTACAGGTCTGCAAAATTAAATTAACATATTTAAGACTAACTGTAAGAAGAAGCATAAAAGGAGGCTCTTTGCATTACAAGTGTCAGTACGAACAAACACATAACCAACTAATATGCCTGCCCTTTATTTTTAAGCAGTAACATCAGAGTTCATCTGATAAGATACATCACTTAAGTATGATGCTCTCTCTCTCTGTATATAAATACATATTTTATATATATATATATATATATATATATATATATATATATATATATATATACATACATATAAATATATATACACACACATATCAATACCTATGCCAGCATCTGGGTTCCACATAGGTGATCAGTTACACATGGTGTCAAAGAAATGATATGAATGTCAATTTCATAAAAATTATTACTGGGAGAAACCTGCACTGTTAATTCAGTGGGACTGTGGTTAAATGGAGATAAATAATTTGCCCTTTCCTCAATTTGCATGATCTCCTAGTTAGTACATTTACAGATATGAGGGGTATGAGAGACACAGGGAAGCAAGATGCCCCCGCTAAAACACAGGATTATTGGAAGTTGCTAGGTTATTGGCCTTGAGGCCCTTACATGCCTAGCCAAGAATTTAGCCCATGTTCCAACACGTCAGCACCCGATGATCCTGTCCAGCAGGGACACAGATGGAATCCCAGGGGTGTATTTTCTGTTCCCCATCCAGTTATCCAAGTTACACTTAAAAATGGTTAATGAGGTACCCTGCTTGATGTGGTGAGGAAGTCTATTCCACAAAAGGGGGAGTCTGTGGGACAAAAATCTGTCCTGCAACAAGTTCTATTGATGCCACCGGGTTGAGGTCATGCATGTGGGTTACTCGAGTGGAGCTTGATTTGCAGATATGCAGCAGTCCCATCATGGTGGTCTCTGAGATTGCTTTGTATGCCAGACAGAGGTCAGCTCTGAGGAGTCCGTAGGAGACTTCGTAGAGGGACAGGGCCTTTAGCCCATCTGTGTAGGGTACATGTTTGAGGTCCTGGATTCTCCTGGTGAGGAACCTCTGTGGTCTCTCCAGCTGCGAACAAGAGAGAGATGGTGTATATAGATATAAGATCAGTCATCATGATTTCCACACACATTTGGTGACCAACTGATCTACAAGTCTTTCCATTTTTAATAACAGTGATGGAATAAAGTTGGCAGAATATACATCACTTAAAGATTTTTCTGTCTGTATCTATATCTTCTTTCTTTTTCTCTCTCTCTATAGCTATATCTGTATATGATGTATCTGTTTATCTATATATACGCACAAATCAGTATCTAATCTATGCGAATCTATCCCATCTGTTTCTATATACTTATCTCTTACTCTCTCTCATATATATATATTTTAACACAGTTTGGTAGTTCACACCATTACAGTGGATGGAGTGCATGAAGGACAATTTGATTACAATGATTCTATGTTCTCCAAATACCTTGTGCTTGTGAGATAAGATACCCCTTTTCTGTGCCCCATCATTCCAGTTACTCATAGTGCAAGTCTTTATTTATTTCACCCTGCCCAGAGCAGTATAACACCTTGCTGTGTTCAGATAATTAGACTATGGTTAATTGCGCAGTGTTTGCTTAGACTATACTTGGTATGTTACTGTTAGATACTTCAAACCCTTTGTTAGTGTAAAGTGACATTGTGAGAATTGAAACTTTTTTACTAGAGAAATGCTCTGTTGTACTTGTATCATACTGTAAATTAACTTCATTACTGAATCTTTTGTTGATCGTCCTCCATTGAAAAGGGCTCTGCCCAAGTCAGACAATACTGGTACGCAAACACAAAATAAAATAAATTATAAGGTGTCCAAGGTACAAGGCTTTCACCCACACAGGCACCACCTTACTGATGTGTACTAACCCTAATCCTACTCCTCCCCCTGCCCCTGACTCTCAACCTAAAATTATGTTATAAAATACCCTTTCCCTAACATGGCTGCTAAGCAAGACACTAAGATACACTATAAACATACAGTGCACATACATAACATAACCTTCTCTACCCTAGCCCTAACCCTTATGTTAACAGCAACCCAGATACACTCACAAATGCACACATATCTTTCCCTTCTCTGCCCCTTACTGTAAGCCTACTCCACATACACACATATACATGTGCACACATTCATCTGGAATGCCAGAACATTTAGTATAATTTAAAGTTTCAACATTCTGCTTATTCACACCTTGGTCTTCAGATATTCAGAAGCCACAGTTTAGCCTGTCAGCCAATTACATTTCATTATTGATGGGCACCTCATTGTCAGCCTGACCTAGAACTATACATTGATATTGTAGAAATCTATTCACACAATAATCTCAGGATACTGGAACAAAATACATTTCTATTACACCATTTGTCATTGCTCCATGTCTATACTGTTGTGTATGCAAACTTATTGTGGATTATTTTTCTGTAAATTTGTTTGACTGGTCTGAGGATCTTCTCAGACAAAACACGAAAGGAAACAGATTTCTCGAGTTTTATATGGGCATGGAATGCACAGGTGTGGTATATAGTATTAAAATACAGTAGGTGTACTAAATTACATTGAATAGGAAAATAAATGAATACATATATTCAATTATGGAGTATAGCAGAATACTACAAACAGTATTTAGACAAGGTACACTAAACTGACAAATTATTCATTATATTGAATGCATTTCAGGAGAACAATGGATTAAGGGGATAGTACAGGGAGTTTGGGGTTAAAATATGCAAACAGTGGGAAAAGACAAGTTTAGGAAATAAGATGCTGAAGATAAGCATTTGCAAAAATGTTTTAAAACACGTTGTCGCCTCACAGTAAGATGTTGTCCTGTTCGATTCTCAGCTAGAGCATCGTCTGTGTGGAGACGTGCGTGAATGGGCGTACCTTCATTGAAGGTTGTGCATCAGGGCTGGCAACTCGGCACATAAATATCTACTGCCAATCATTAGCGGACCGAAGTTCCGCTGTGGCGACCCCTAACCGGGAAAAGCCGAAAGACACAACAATAAGTAAGTGGAATACACTGGATTCAGTTCTTTAGTTCAAGTGCAGTTTATTTACAACGAAAATTCCAATACAAAGTTAATTTTTAACTTGAGAAACAAGTATATTTCTACTTTAATATATGTCTGGTTTCTTACGGTCCAGCTTCGTTTAAAGTTTTTCAGAAGAACAACATTTCTTTCAAATTCATAGCCTTGCTACTCCAGCTTTGGCCAAACTGTTTCTACCTCTCATGTGCATCCACAAGCAGATCTCTGGCTGTCCTTAAGTAGCCACAGCTAAGCCCCTGTAATTTCCTTTCCTCTTCTATTACTGTTTGAACTCCTCTAGCAATTACTCTCCTTTTCCTTTGTCACTGATATTCTGCTGAATAGCCATCCTAAAAGTCTTTCTTTATTAAATTGGTATGCTCACTTCTATAAGAATGTGTCTCCTGTAGCTTTGCTATTTGCACGCTGCATTTCTTAATATAATTCAATACCCTTACTTTTTTCTGCACATCTGTGAGGCCATTCACTTTCCAAAATAATATCAATAGTGTGGCCATTATGATAAGAAGTAAGCTCCTCTTATTTATTGAGTAGATATATATAGGTAGGTTCCTGCTACTTCACGTTTTCCTTTGGCCACAATTCTCTCTGCAGTCTCCACTCTTGGCCATAAAGAAAAAATGCTGGAGCTTTCAGCCCTTATTTTAATCACAAAACTGCTCCAGATTAACTAAGTTGTTAGATATTTTACTACCACATTCGGTCAAACAAATATGCAACCATTAAGTTTTTACCACAATACATAAATTATACAGTAAACCAAAACTCTGATATCTGATATCTATGCCACAACTGACAGGTTTCAGTGAGCATATGAAAAATATAACTAGAAATTAAATAATTCAATACATCAAGGGCAAGTTCAAGTAATGGTCTTTTAGTAGCAAATGTGTTTGGAGGAATGAAGTATGTTCTACTACAATATGTTCTTAACGAAGAACATGCATACTACAACTAATGACAAGAAAAGCCAGAATTCAAGAAAATGAGTTGTAGATGGTTGAAAGAAAAGTAAGGTGGAGATTATTGCTATGAGTATTGAGGCTGTGATATTTAGTATGGCAGAGGGATGGGTTCTTGCACCAAAAAGGTTTAGTAGCCAACATATGTTGTTGCAGTTTCTTTGTGGAGTAGTGTTGTGTTAAGGCTTAATTAGGCATCCTGAAGTTTTGAAACAAGTGTGCTTGCAATATTCATTTCTTTACTTCTAGGGTGAGGAGGTTTGTGAGTCTATGTGCTTGGTTTAATTGAAAACATTAATGACTGTAGTCTTGGCATGGGTATAGGAGGAGAGGAAAAGGTCAAAATGAACATCCAGATTTATTTATTTATCCTTTGTTAACTGGGTTAGTCCCACTAGGCTAGAAACCTCTTTTCAGGGGAGATCCAAAGTGGTATTTATACTACTAGGGAAAATTTGGCCAAGGCATCATGGAATGTCCCCTACTCTTCAGCATACAGGGATGAAATTGAAGGTGGTACATCTAGTTTCTGTCTCCATTTTAGGTGCAAAGGTGGCCTGGGGTGACAAAAGAGCCATGGAGGATGTAACCCAGGGTGATTATAGCACTAATGTTGTTGCTGCTGAAAGTAGTATGGAGTTGGAAGAATTGCTGCCAAGGGAGAAAGTAAATATTGTGATGGTGGAGAGTAAATCTATATCAGATGAGAAGAGGAGAAGGAAGAAGGTCAATGTACAGGAGGAGGTGGAGCCCGATTCAGAAGAGTTATTTCAAAAAATATTGTTCAAGGGTGAAACGGAGCAACAGAATGGAAGTATTATTACAACCCTTTAGTCCAGAGGGTTGCGGGATGATTATTTGGAGCAACTCACTGTGATCAAACCCAAAAACTCATCAGGAGAAGCCATATTTTCATCTACCATATCTAAACTTTGGAACAATCTTCCACCCTCTATAACTACTCTACCTTCCAGCAGTCTTTTCAAGACTACACTCAAATTCCACTTAAATTTGCACTGGCTTTGTCCTTGTTCTAATCCAGACTAACACCCCCCCCCCACCTAGACTCTTAACCCAACTGTACTACCGCCATTACTAACCATAGTCAGAATTAGCTAGTTGCCTTTACATACTTTAAAATATTGTCTGACAACTTTGTTACTAATATTATAAACAACAAGAAACTACCTTAACTTGCAACATTTACTGTATAGACCGTTGATAATCAATATCTTGTTATTGTATTAAAGCCAACAACCTGTAATGTTGTTTACTATTGCTGCAACTTTGTATCTCTATTGATAGATGTGGAGCATTTCTCCCTGGGCATCCGCTGAAAAAGGACCTGCGTCCAGTTGGAATTTCCCGGTAAACAAATGTAAAATAAATAAATAAATAAAGATGATCAATCAAAGTGAGCCAGCAAATAATGCAGCAGCAGCAGCATTGTGGAGTGACATACTGGAGAAAATAGAAGAGGGGAAAAAAGAAGAGTCCAGTTAGAAGACATACACACAAACCATAAAAGAAGGGGAAGGAAAAAAGAAGGATATGAAGAGAAAGTATATAAGTATATCAACCGTATAAGCAGTAAAAAGGAAAAAAAGGACTAGAGTGGTATGAAGTAGAGAACTCCTAGACTGCACCTTTAGGTCTGACTGCAAAGGAGGTAAGAGTGTTTATTCTCATTAGCAATGAGACTTTTTGTCACTTATTATTTGAGAATAGACAATTTATGGAGAATTTCATAGGAAAATATGAACAAAAAATGTATATCATTGGTCTCAATATGCTATTCAACCTTTTTTGGACAGACAAATAAAATAATATTGTTTCAACTTAGAACTAAGATTGAACCTATAGATTTAAAAATGAATGTATTGACTATTTGTAAGGAGCTATTGGATACTATGAAAATTGATGATGAAAGAAGACTTTGGACTGGGGGATAGGAATGTGGAGTAATAATGGAAAATGACAATGTGATACATACGCCAAGTATTATTAACGTCCATGGTAATAAGGGTTTTGTGAGATGCAGAGGGCAACCAAATACTTTTTTTGTGGAAAAGATTATCATTTGATTAATCAATGTGATAAGAAAAAAAAAATATTTATGTGGTAATACAGGACATAATACAAAAATATAATAAAATGCAAGAAATGTTGTAATACTGGACACTTATGGTTAGAATGTGAACTAGACATACAAAAATGTGAAAATGAAGTTATACAAGAGAAAGACAGAAGAAATGATGACACAAGAACAAGTACAGGAAAATTAAATGAATGCAGTGGTTATACACAAAGGTAAAGAAAGAGATAAGGAAAAAAAAAGGAAAACAAATGAGACAAATGAAGAAGAGTCCGAATGGCACAAAGTAAAAGTTAAAAAGAATTCAATAAGGAAAAGAGTTAGGGGAAGGAATAGAAAATTTAAAAACACGTTTAGAGAAAATAAGAAAGGTAGCAGAAGGAATTATATTATAATAACTGTTTTGTAAAAGTTGAGAATATTAGCTTTAAATGTTAACAGCTTGAAAAACAGTAAGATAAGAATTAGTATGTTACAATGGTGTGCTGGAATAGATGCTGAAGTGATAATATTAGAAGGCATAAGACTATTAACAGAAGAAGAAAAAACACAGAGAAAAACTTTGGAATGTTACTATTTGGAATATAGGTAAAGAAACATGTTCGGGTATATGTATATTGTGTCAAAAAGATATTAAGATATTAGTTGTTACAAATGTTGAAAAAGGCAGAATAACAGTGTTAGACATAAGATGGAAAAATATGTTTATAAAGTTGAAGCTTTATATGCATATGTCACCAAAAAACAAAGGGAGACTATGTTCAAAAGCATACTTAATTATGTATGTATAAATATGAAAATAATAATACAAAAATAATGAAATAAAAAATCATATGTAAAGCTTATGATAACATACAGCATGAATCATTATGAGAGGTTTTACAAGTATACAATATAAGTGAAAATGTTTTAAGTGTAATTAAATCAGCGTATAAGAAAGCAATATGTGGGGATGTTAATTGTAACCCAAGAGAAAAAAGAATAATGGTGATGTTAAAAAAGTTAATGAAATTATGAGGAGTGATATGTTAAGGTTATGGGAAAATAAACACTGGACATATAAGAGACTTGTGATAATTGAAATAGAGTATTATATAATTTCAGAAAGTTTAAAAGTTAAAAAGGAACTATGTACAATGGGCTTTCTGACCATATAGTAATTTGGATTAAAATACAAGAAAATGAAGAATATATTAAGATAGGAAAAGGAATTAACAGAATTAATGAAAAATATCTGGATTTAGTAATAAGAAAAAAACTTATTATACTCTGAAACCATCATATAAATATAAAAGAGTTCTATAAAAATTGGATGGTATGGTGGATACGTTTTAAAGAAAAATTTAAAAAGTATTCTTAGAATCCATAGAAAAGAAAAGAAAGAGGTAAAAAGAAAAATCCAAGAAATATTCAAAGATGCATTAGAAAAAGAGAAAAAATTATGAAAAGGAAAAGAAATATATAAAATGAATCAGATTAAGATTCATAATCTGTTATATAAACAGAGATATTTGTTACAAGGAAAAAAAGAAGAGGTAGCACCTTATTTGTGTAAGATAATGAAAGAAGGAAAGATAATAAAAGAATTAAAAGATAAGGAAGGTAAATTCATTGAAACAAAAAGGAATATATGAAATAGTTAAAAAAATATATTAAATAAATTTGTTAAAAAGTGAACATAGGAAAAGAAGATAATGAGTATTTTGAAAAAAGAACAAATATAAATAAACTGAATGGAATTGTGAGAGATATAAACAAACTCTGCAACAATAATACATGGAATCAAATATAACACATATAAAGAAATGGAGGATTGGTAAAAAGTAATGTTTATCTAGGTGATGAATGAATGGCTAGAAACAGGGATTAAACTTAAAAAAAATTGTACTGGGGTAATAAGGTTTATATTAAAAAAGGGAATACAGATGAGATAAAAAAGTCGAGGCCAATAACACTGAATAACACAGATTACAAATATTTATGAGAATAATTGCAAAATGATTGCAGTATAAGTTGGAGAAAGTATATGATCAAAATATATTTGTGAGAAAAGGAAAGGGGAGTTATTATGGCAAATAAGAGAGGTAATTGATGACATTATCTATAAGAAAGTAGAGACAAAAATAATGATGGGGTCATAAGTAAAGCTTATGATAACATACAGCATGAATCATTATGGGAGTATACAATATAAGTGAAAAAGTTTTAAGTGTAATTAAATCAGTGTATAAGAAATCAATATGTGAAACTAAATGTGAATGGATGGTTAGAGAAAGAAATAAAAATAGAAAATAGAATAAGACAGTGGTGTCCAGCAAGTAGTTAAATTTTTTCATCAGTTATGAAATGTTAAACATTGTAAAAGAAATACAACTGCTAATAATGTACACCTATGCAGATGATATTGTGATAATTACAAAGAATACACTATGGATGCAAAGAGTAATCTTAAATGTAGGTGTAATGGAAAGAATTGGACTAAATATAAATAAAGCAAAAAGTACAGGATTTGGTTTTAATGTGGAAATAGGAGGTATTGAACTTAATGACAAATATATAGATGTGTTAGGAGTAAATTTTGGGAAAGCTGAATATAAACAGGAGCAATGGGACAAAGTGATGAAAGAACGAAAGGACATTTTTATGTTTTGGAAAACATTACTTTTTCATCCAGAAAGAAGGCACATCTAATCAATAGTATGATATTAGGTAAAATAGCATATGTAGCAAGTATTTATATGATACCTGTAAAATATGAAAAAGAACTAATATTAATATTTTCATTTATTTGGGGGGGTCTAGACTGAGCCCAGTTAAAAGAGGAACATTGTATATGAAAGAATCCAAGGGGGGCCTAGGTTTAATTAATTCTATTGTGCATGTGGCATCTTTAAGTTTATACAAATTATTAAAATGTATTATGAAGGACTGTGGTGGTGGTGGTGCTGCAGTAGCATTGTCGCCTCACAGTAAGACCTTGTCCTGTTCGATTCTCAGCTAAAGCGTCTTCTGTGTGGAGACTTGTGTGAATGGGCGTAACTTCGTTGAAGGTTGTGCATCAGGGCTGGTAACTCGGCGTGTAAAAATCTACTGCCAATCATTAGCGGACCGGAGTTCCACTGTGGCGACCCCTAACAGCCGAAAGACACAACATTAAAATGTATTATGAAGGAAGAAAAAGATTTGATAGAAATGATAATATATTATAAATATAAACATGTATGGAAAGGAATGGAAGTTAAGAAGAGAGGTAAAAGTATTAATACTGATAAAATAAAAGAATATCAGAATACAATTGTATTATGGTAAATAAGAAAAAAATGTAATAGAAAAGCATAGTGTTTCTAATCATATTGCATTATTTCAACCGAGCTAGTAATGTAATGTATTGTACTGTTTCTAAATCTATTATTTGTATCTTAAAGCAGCATTTCTTCTGGGGCTTCCACTGAAAATGGGCTTCTTGCCCAGTTGGACTCTCCTGGTTAACAAATGTAAAATAAAAATAGAAATAAATAAATTGTCATATAATTTGCATCTCTTCTAAACAAATGTTTTCACATTCTGTCTAATTTGGTATAATTATTTAAACTGTGGTTGCTTTTCATATTAATTTTAAAGGCTGTAAAATTATTCTTCTTAAAATGTTTTGGAATATTTGGAGCTTTTCTCCTCTGGTCTCCACTGAAAATGGGATCCTACCCAGCTGAACTTTCCCAGTAATCAAATGTCAATAAATGCACGTGTTTTCTGATAGTAACTTGATTGTTAATAAATGTTAGTTTGCAGTTTAGAACTGATGAACTGGAAGAAGATGATGTTAAAAAAGTACATACAATTTGTGTGAAACTGCTGACAACATTGTTAAAGTTAGAGAGGATAGAAACTTAAGGAAAGGACAGTGGAAGTTGACATAGGGTACAGTGTTTGATTCTTACATTGGAGAAGGAAATTGGATAGGCTTAGAATGGATAATTGTAGGTGAAATGTATGATTTGTTGTGTTTCAGTGAAATTTGGTTTAATGATTGCAGCAAGCCTCTAATTCTTTAAAAGTTTAAGGGATATAATGTGGTCTGTTTGAACCACAAAGATGGTACTATATGACTACACTATATATATATATATGTATATATATATATATATATATATATATATATATATATATATATATATATATGTACCCACTAAATTTGACTACAATATATATATATATATATATATATATATATATATATATATATATATATATATATATATGTACCCACTAAGTTTGACTACACTATATATATATGTACCACTAAGTCTGACTACACTACTATTCATTCTGATGACTTGTTGACACTTTTGATGGTGAAATTAAATTTAGCAAACTGAATGGAAGATGCGACTCTTCTATAAATCCCTTCAGCTCAGGAAAAGAATGTGGTAACAGGTTATGTGGTAATATCTATGAATTACTTCATCAATAATATGATATAATCATGGGGGCATTAACCTTCTAGGAATTGACTAGAATATCTTTCCTACCAAGTCTATTGTTGCAAACAAAATTATCAAACGTATTTTATACAACTATGAACAGATTATTAAATAAATAGCCAGGGAGTATAACTTATTGGATATTATTTGGTTAAATCACATACTACTACAGTTTTAATTGGTGGATGTTATTCTGACAGAGGATGTAAGGTTTCTGACAAGTGAAGAAAGACTGTGAACAGAAAAATATTGTGGGTGAAAATACAGGATGGAACTTAAGAAGGGAAATTGTTCTGAAATGGTGGTGTGTAAAAAAAATAGTGAACTACTAGATGTAACATTGGTAAGGATAGGAGTGTCATCTGTTGTGGATGTGAGGTTGACAGAGCATGTTTATAGAATTATAGCATTATAAGTATATATAACTAGCAAAGAAAAAGTGAGAATGTTTCATTAAATATTAGACATATTGGGTAATATGAAAATTATAATCGCAGAGGACTTTAATTGGCTTGCAGGTAGCAGATGACGATATAGTTGTGATGAGTTATTCCAACTATTAAGTAATATGGATGGAGGTGATGGAAGAAAGGCAGAATATTAAAATAGGAACCGGAATAAAAAAAATGAGAAATTATGGGATGAAACTGGAGAGTGGGAAGTATTGTAATTATTGAAGCATAATATAACCATGAAGAACTGGTCTGAGTGGTTGAGTGAACTTAAAAAAAAGTATAAAGTTTTTTTCAGTGTCAGGGTGATGTATGAAAGGAAGAGTTAATGAAGTATGGGAAATGTATAGAAATTTATTAGAGAATAATAAAAGAGAGTATTTAGCACGTCTCTGGAACTCCCTACCACCTTCCATTCGTACTACTTCTAACCATTACTATTTTAAAAAATCTCTTCACTCACACCTAATATCCCAATGGGAATGCTCCTGCTCTCTCCCCACATAACAAATGATATCGAACTCCTGTTCCATTCTTTCTATGGAAAACAAACCCCTTTTTCACCTCATTCAAGGCCTTAGATTCCTTCTTTCTCTCTTTCTCACTTCTCTCTCGATCTTATTCTCGTCTAAAACTTTCTCCTTCTATTCATCTCTCCATATACTTTTATTCCAGTACTTATATGTTAGTTGTAAATATTGCATCAGACTGCTGCTACTTATATGTGTTTTGTAAACAATGAATCAGACTGTAACTATGAACTGTATGTTCCTAGGAAGAAATGCCTCTCTGCTGTACAATGCAATGTTCCATTGCCAGTCAGTTTTAACTCCAACCTCATCACTAGTGTGTATTACTTGCAATGTTTGCTGTATTAATTGTAAAGGTCTAGTTCAAAACTGCAACCTTTGTATAAATATAATCTTTAAACTATTGTAACCTAGAGTGCTATTGGAGCTTTTCTCCCCAGGACTCCATTGAAAATGGGTTCAAATGGCCCAATGGACTATCCTGGTAAACCAACTGCAAATAAATAAATAAAATAAATAAATAAGTATTATGATATGGAAAAGAAACATATAAAACAAATCCAGAAAAAAATTAAAGCAGTACTGTTTGGGCAAATATATTATTTATAAGGGAGAAGGAAAGATGCACCTGCATATTTGGATAAAATAGTAAAGGAGGATGTTACCATAATAAGTGACATGAAAAATGCAAAAGCAGAGATAAAGAACATGACAGCAAATTATGAGTATTCTAGAACAAGTGGAAAATATGTACATAAAAGTATAAGGATGGAAATAAGATGAAATGGAAAGTGAAGACATTTATTTTCAGAATGAGTTAAGGAACATTTTGAAAAAGAAATGACTATTAGTAAATTGGATGAAGTACTTAGGAAAGTAAATTTTGATTTAGCACCAGGCTCAGATGGTATAAGGTGTGGATGTACAAGAAATTAATGGATTAGCAAAGAGAATATTTTGTAAAGGTACCAAATGGTTGAAGGAAGAGCATGTTTATGCAGAGTTATATAATGGGACATTGACGTTTATTTTTAAAAACAATGAGATAAAAGTTAGAGACACATCATGCTAAATAACACAGATTGTAATTTTTATGGGAAAACTAATGAGGAGAAGGGCCGGATGATGAAGGATATTACAGAAAGAAGTGGAATAAATGGTATAAAAATGAAGCAATGCCAAGAATTGCTGTTGGTTGTGAGACAAATTATGGGTGATGTTATAAGTAAAATGCAGGATATGAAACATATGGTAGGTGATATTAGAAAGGCATTTGATACAGTGGGGCAGGATGCTTTGTGAGATGTTATGGAGAAATATGGAAGAGGGAATATAATTAGGAGAGTGTGTAAGTCAGCATATCAGAATAATATAGAGAATGGATGGCTGAGTAAAGAAATATGCATGGTGTGTGGTATAAGACAAGGATGTCCTATGAGTGGAACATTGTTTGGAGTGGTGATGAATGATATGGTGAGTGAAGTATTTTACAAAATGAAAGATACTAGACATGTGATGCACAAGTGATTAAAGTCATTAAAGTAAGGAAAAGTTGGGTACCAAGATATCAGAGGTAAAGGAGAATATGCCATATACAAAAAGTTGAAGGCGGTGATGATACTGCTAGTTTTGACATACACAAATGATATTGCTGTAGTTGTTAAAAAAATGTAGAGGAGAGGAGTGTTAGTTTATCTGTATGAATGCTTAAAGGAAATAGAAATGGAAATAATCATGGCATGCCCTCTCCTCAGACAGAAAATTCCCCTTATTTCACCCTAAACCTCATCCCAACCTCCTACATCAAATTTCTACTTCTTAAACTGAAACTCTGTTCTGCTTCAGTAGATAATCTCCCAGAAGTGTACCTCAAGCTGGCTGCCAGTTCCATAGTCTATCCTTGGCTTCTTCTAATTAACAGCTTTTATCAAAGAATCATATATTCCTTCTCTATGGAAGAAATTCTACATCATCTCCTTTCATAAAGGAAGAATCTCATCTGATATAATGAATTTTAGACCTATTGCCATATTAACCCTTTTGTCAAAAATCCTGGAGAAGTGCATTCACAAGCAACCTCTTCAACATGTTCTTCAGGAAAATCTCCTGACCCTCCACACAGCATGGTTTTAGACTTGCTCATAGCACTACCATTGCCTTATTTTTTACAGATACTATTTAGAAAGCCAGAGATGAAGGCAAACTTGTTTCCTCTGCATTCCTTGATCCCAGTCAATTAAATGGCTTTCCACTTTTTATCCCTTCCTTCTTGTTAATCCTGGTGTGCCACAGGGCTCCATTCACAGCCCTCTACTCTTTAATGTATTCACCAACAGTTTACATAAATCCTCTTAGCAATCTTTTGGCATACTATACCTGATGATTCTACCCTAATATGCATTTGGGACAACCTACCACATCTTCAGAGAATTACTCAGGATGCCTTTAACTCTGTTGAAAGCTGTCTACAGGATAATCATCTGCTACTAAATCCTGAAAAAAAACTAAATTACTTCTCTTTTTTACAGAATCCCATTTGCATATAAAACAGCAACTGTAAAAATGTTTCCTTAAAAAATACCACAACTGAAGTTACCCCGCATACAAAACTACTTGGCACGGCAATTAACAACAATCTTAAATTTCATATCAACAACAGTATTAAGAAAACCCATCAAAAACGTGGTACTCTACACAGAGTAAAATAATTCCTTGCAGACTCTGCCAAGATAATTCTAGCTACCACTTACCTCTTAAACTTTCTCCTATATGGAGCTCCTATCATGACCAACTTGCAAAAGCCTCACATAGTTCTAAACTTGAATAACAAAGCTGCCAGTTTCACTTGCAAGAAACCTTACCAGATGCACCATTGTTTAGCACTAAAAACACTTAACTGGCTCAAGCTTCCTCAACACCTATCTTATACTCAGCTCACCTTAACTCATAAAATCATCCATACCCCCATTCGCCTGCCCAGTAACTAGATGCCCCATTCCAAAACTATCTTCCAAATTCTCCAATTTGGTCAAAAAAATAAACAACTGCTTATCTTCTACAAACCACAGAGGGCTGCTAGGGTCAGTCTCTATTCCAATGGTGTAGCTAGAACTAGGAATAAAATTCCAATATCAATTAGGTCTATCACACATCTTCATCAGACAATAACAAACTAGTTTCCTGTCTTTGTTTAGACTTCTCAAAAAGGTTTGACACTGTCTTTCTCCCCAAGCTCCTTGCCAAATTGTCTGATCTTACTCTCTCTAATTCTACTATTAAATGGTTCTGAAGCTACCTCACCAGCAGACAGCAGTCCATCAAATGGCTCTCTTCCTTCTCACCCTTTCTCCCTATCAAGATGGGAGTACCTCAAGGCTCCATTCTAGGCCTGTTACTATTTCACATCTTGCCTAACTTCTTTCACACCTCCTGTTTTCACTCTTCTCTTATACAATATGCAGATGATTATAATCTCTCTGACCTTCACACTTTAACCCAAAAGTCTTCCAACTCTTTTGAAATTTGGCTAACCAATAATCAACTCATACTCAATCCCCCCCCAAAAAAACAAGCTTCTGTTATTCCTCCCAAAATCCTTCACTCATCTTAAATCTACATTAACTATCACATCTCTTAACAATACTGTCATTAACATTGAAACATGTACCAAGCTCCTGGGTGCAGTCATTGACGTTCAACTTAAATTCGACCTACACATCCATTATTGCATAACAGAGACACACCAAGAAACTGAGTTTGCTCTACAGAAATAAAAAAATCCTCGCCAAAGACTCTAGACTCTCCCTAACCAACACTCGCCTTCTTCCCAGTCTTTTCTATGGCTCTCAGATCTTAACAACCTCCAATCCTCTCTAAAAACTATGCTTGAACTCACAACAAAGTTGCCAGGTTCACTGCAAACCAACCATACAACTTCCACCATTTTTTCCCTCTCAAATCCCTAAACTGGCTAGAATTCCCCCACCAGCTCCTATTACCATACCTGTTCCTCATTCACTCCATCCTCAACAAACCTACCTCCTACCCCACCAACTCTTCCCTCATCTCCTTCTGTACTTCTAATTGCTCTCTCATGAGCTCTGACCAATTCCTCCTAGAAATCTATAAAGCCCTAAAGAACTATTGGCCAATATATATATATAGCTACTTGATTGCTTTAGTCTGAAACCAACTTTCACTGAGCACCAGAACTATATCCAGTACTCATGAATTCAAAAAAGCCTTAAAAGAAACATTAATAACTATTGTGTCTGCTTCTGCCAAAGCACAACCTAACTTTTTATTTATTTTTATTTAACATTTGTTAACTGGGAAAGTCCGACTTGGAACAAAGCCAATTTTCAGTGGAGGCTCTGGGAGAAATGCTCCAGATGTATGTCTTTGAATGTGGGAGGAAACTGGAGCACCCTGTGGAAACCCACATGAACGCAGGGAGGACATACAGACTCTGCACAGAAGGCACCTCAGCAGAGAATCGAACCAGAGAACCTCTTGCTGTGAGGAGACAATGCTACTGCTGCATCACTGCACAGTCTTTCTCTCATTACCCATACTTTTTATTCTGCTTACCACTGTACTCTTGATTCTGACTTTGAATTGCTCAAGCTTATTCTATTCGGTCCTGAGACTTGTATACATGTCTATTGTAACTGCCACTGTTTTTAAACATCATTTACCCCACTGACTGCCGATTTATTAATTTTATACTGTATTTCAGAATTTTAGTTGTGCATATAGCTACTTCTGTATTAGATTTTTGCTTGTGTGTTCTGTTTGGAGCTTTTTCCTACCGAGGCCTCCTCTAAAAAAGGGCTCAGGCTCGGTTAGCAAATGTCAAAATAAATAAGTAAAAAATCTTTTCAAACCTTTACTGAAAGACTTCCACTTTGCCTCAGAGCTTTGTCCCTGCTTCCCATTTGGGATATAGCTCTCTAACACCTTTCATCACCTTTCTTATACCTCCCTTTAAAGTACTACTAAATCACTTAACCTGCTTATCTCATTCTAATATCTCACTTTATCACACTTCTTAAACTACTATACCTACTTCTAATTAGCACAACCAAATTACTGTTCCATCAATACTTCTCTTTTAACACTCAAGCTTGCTTATCACCCTATTGTATAGCTCACTCTTCTATCTGTAATGTCTCAGTACAAGGCTTCTAAATTTAATGTTTGTGAATATCAATAAAACTTTTATTATACTTACTAGTATGCTATGTATTCACTGAAACTGCATTATAAAATTTATTGAAAATATTGACTGCATTAAATATGATACTCAACTGTAAAATAGCACCTGTACCTGGTCCAACTTTCCTGGTAAACGAATGCTAATCAATAAATAATAAATAAATAAATAGCCTCTAATAAAGATAAAAATAAAGGTCTGGGCGATATTGTAAAAATTGAGCGAGGTGCATTTTTCGATGAATGAAGTGTCTTTGCTAAGAATAAAATCTGAGATAATTCTGCAGTTATGATGCAACGGAACAGTTCAATAAAAAATGAAAGAAATATGTCATCTGTGGAAAACGTATAAATTAGTGTTTAGGAAAATGTTCATGTGGTGACTTTGGCATTAAAGGGAAAAATAGCATATATATCAAATGTTTATAAGTTCCCAGTAAAATATGAAAAGGAAATTGTGCAACTGGTACTTTTCACACAAGTTCAAGATTAAACCCAGTGAAAATGCACCTGTTGTATATGAGTGAAGATTAAGGGAGGTTGGGTTACTAAATCTTTTTTTTCTGCATCTTTAAACTTGTATAGTTTACTAACGTGGGTAGATGAAGAAAATGGGAATTTAATAGTGAGAATGTTTAATACAAATACAAAAAATTTGGGAACTGCAGAGAATAAGAAAAATGGAAAAAGAATATGAAACTGAAAAGGAACTCAGAAATTCAAGGATATAAATGGTGTTTAGAAAAGTTGGCTTCATTTGTAGAGGATATGATTTTGTACCTGATGGAACCAGAAAAGGACATCTCAGTGTTGTGGAACATTCTGAGACTGTTCCGAGTTTTTTCAGGATATAAAATTAAAAAGATAAAACAAAGTCTACAGCTATAAACTATGTATCCACACATGAATACTTTCAGCAATACCCGTATCAAAATTAAATATTTAGCAGTGTGGATTAAAAAGAATTCTAGTAAGGCAACTAAGGATATGTGGGAAGAGACTAAAAAAGATAATATAAAAACTGAGAAACTGAAAGCTCTTGTCTATGGACATGAATAACAAGATGCAAACAGTAAAAATGTTTTAGTCCCAATAGATTTTTCCACAGGTCTGGCATATCATTGTCAACCATAAATGAATAAAGAGAGAGATGTTATCTGGGAAGGGAAGACGGCAAGCACCAAGTGTGATAAGTTGATTCTTCCAGTAGAACAAGGAGGTTTAGGATTACCTGTTTTGAAGGAATATTTCACAGCTACAGTCAAGGCTGTTATATATAACACAATCAGAGATCTGCAACTCAAAGTGGAAAGGGATGATAATAAAGCAAGGGGGTAATTTAAGAAATAAGGAAAGAGTTGGTATTTGGATGCAGATCTATACGGAGAACAACAACAGTCAGAATAAAATATTCATAAATTAACATGAAGTATACTAATAACTAAGGCAATACATGAATGAAGAATGGAGATTCTGTAGTTAGAGATGACTACAATTAGGGGTACAGAAAATAGGCAAGAGGGGGCTGGAATTTACTGGAAGAAGCTGGCAAAGGAACCAAGGTATTGCAGCAAATAAGAAGCTGGCAAAGGAACCAAGGTGTTGGGCACAAATAAATAGAAAGGGAAGGTAATGATATAGGAAGAGGCCAAGAAGACATTTGGATTATAGGCTGGTGATTGCCTTCCTTATCAGAGTATAAATAAAGAGAAAGGGCTAGGGGAATCTTGCACTAGTTCAGTTTTTAGTTGAAGCCAGAGCAGAAGCTGCTGTTATAAAGGGTAATTAGTAGGGCTTTGACAAGCAATTTGCAAGAAACAGTGGGAAACCATATTGTATGTATGGCTCCCAAATATGCAACAAAATCTAGATGATTTAGGATCTTTGCCTAGATACTTTTATACCCCAAGCAGACTCCAAAGAGTTTTTCTTCAGGTAGATGGTAAATGTTGGAGGCATAATGGGGGAGGAAAGTAATACCTGGCAGCATATGTTTTCGGAGTGTAATGAGTTGTTAGACTTTAGAAATTCCCTACAGAGTACTCTGTCAGGAATACTGGGTTAGCATATGATTTAATTAAGGAAATGATTTTTTTGAGCTGGGATGCAGGATCTGAATTGTCTATACATAGTAAGACCTTGTTAAGTTTAATTCTGACAGCTGCAAAAAAAGGAATTACTAGAAAATGGAAATCAAACTCTAAACAAACTACACTTGAAGTGAGTATTTAACACATACAAAAGAACTGCAAGTAGAATCGTTAGACAAGGGTGTAAGTAAGCTACATAGAAAAAAAATGGAAATTGTGACAGCAATGCATGCAGAAAAATGTTTTGGAGGAGGAATGAGGTTTAAGAGAAGGCAGGAACTGAACAATTTATGTAATGCTGATTTGATTATACGGTACTGAGCAATATATGTGATGCATAATATGTTTGCAAATGTGAACTGCTTAATATGGTTTGATTACTTTTACATAAATTTAAATTTGCCTGTGTCATATGTGATAATTCAATAAAGGTGTTTAAAAAAATAATATGGTAATAAAGAAATTAAAAATTATCAAGAAAAATAGTAGCATGGGAAGGAAAAAATGATGACATAAAGATAGACAGAAGGATATAGTATAACAATGTGATGGAACAATATCATTATGTAACTCCATGGGAAAATGTACAAAAAATGCTTAAAGTCATTAATGTAAGGAAATAGTACACCAAGATAGCAGAGTTTCAGGATTTCCTATGGATACTGGTAATAATTAAGTTATCAGTAAAGAGTAATATGCCAAATAAAAAGAAAGTTGAAAGAGTGTATTTATTTTGTGGTGAGGAAGAGACACCACAGCATGTTTTTTTTTTTGTTTTAAAATGTAAAAGAGTGGTGAAACTTTGGAAAAAGTTTTGTGAAGACAATTTTTGAGAATATTAATTAAATAATTTACATATGAATAGGATTACATATAAATGTTAGAAGAATAGGAAGAATGAATGTATTAGAAAGGATAGATAAGAATTTATTTTATGTAATATTTATTTGGAATGTAAGATTGAAAGGAATTTTATTTAATGTGTACTGGATTTTGGAAGATGAAAAATTAGATTATGGTTGTGGAATATGGAGCAGGGGTCAGTTATGGAAGAATAACAAAATGGATATAATAACATGGTAGAAAGTAAGAAACAGAAATGCCTGTAAATAATGCCTTTATGTTGTGTTAAATAAGGTTTCAGTCACGCTTTGGGATCTTTTATCCACCTAAGCTACCACCAACATCGAGGTGGAGCCTCAGTTAAATGTCTCTTCTGAAGGACGAAGTACTCAGAAGTAAAGCACCCCCTTATGCTGCTCTACAATATTTGCAGTCCCTCTGGTGTGGGACATTCTGTCCATTTACTGAGTTAATGAGATGGCCAAGAAGATAATAGATAAGTAAAAAGATGATGAAGTATTAAAAAACTTAGATTTAGACTTAGAAAAATTAAAAGACTGATTATGACTGTCATGTCAGGAATACTTGGTCAGCTGGGTGAGTATTAATTAAGAAAGAAAATAAAAACGCCCCTAAAAGAGCTATGAACTCCAATATGAAGACTAGATATACTAGATACAGAATGTGAAAAGAGCTCATGAACTGGTCAATTTGATAGGAATTTAGAAAACCAGAGGTGGGGGTGTTATTAGAATTTTTTGCACGTAAGAAAATAGGCAAGAAATGTAAAGGTTTTTTAAGATAAACAGGGATGGACCAAGTTAAGAAGTACTTTGCAAGATTTGAAATATGGCAGTTGAGATTTTTAAGAAAGTTTAAAACTGAACCATACTAATGTGGGATAAGCACATGAATATGTTGAGTACATTCTATAATTCGTATGCAAAGTAAAGGACTTTGGCTAGTGAAGAAAGGTTTGAAATAGAACTCTAAGGCTCAGCTGGAGGTAAAGTTAGGGACTTCAGGAAAAGGAATAATTATGGGTCTCTTCTATTCTTCAGGAATGGAACCAGCACACCCTGAAAGACTGTAGATATGGGTTAGATGTGCAATAAGGCTAGAAGATGTTCAAAGAAGTAAGAGATGAAGAAGAAGAGTGAGGTAAGAGCATCTGAATCAAATTTTACTATCCGGAAAGACAGATGTGAATGTTAACTATCTGCAATAGAATCCAAGCAGTGGATTATGGAAGGAGTACAAAGGTAAAAGCTGCACTGTTTGGAACAGTAAAAGCCACATGGAGCAGGAAAACAAATTCTAAAAACAGTTTATACACTATGAAAGTGAGTTATGGACTGATAATTTTAATCTAAAAGAGGGTATGAGGTATTCCTGGCAGTGTTTCCTAAATGTTTCTTATTTCAGTCTAGCAAAGTTTAAGATTGCCAAATAATGTGCATTGCTGTTTTTTTTATTACTTTTCTTGATTTCTGGATGATGGAATAAGGGAGGACAATAACTGTTATTGGTAGATTCCCACTGAAGATGTGCTTTCTCTGTGTCATGTAACTTTTTTTTCTTTTGTGGTTAATCAGTGAAAGTAAGCACCTTAAAACAAAGCTCTCCTTTTTGGTTAAAATGTCAACGACAATCAGCAAATCAGAGTTCTATACATCTGTTCTGGAGGCAATTATCCACCCATTACTAGCACATGGCCAATCAAGGCCAGTGGCACTATAAGGGCAATAAACCTTCAGACTACAGTAACAATGCCAGTAACAATAATCAGCACATCAGAGAAAAATGAACTCTTGCTGGGGCAATCAGCCACCTCGTATTAGCACAAAGCCTAATCAGAACCAGTAGTTGTACAAAGCTAACTGCTATAACAATTCCAGCAATAACAATCAACACTCAGCAGAGTAGTATACATCCCAGAGGACAGAAAAACAGCACAAGTGTCTCTGAATGTAGTGTGATGCAACTCAAAATGTAACTTAAAATATCAAGTAATTATGCTTTAATACAGTCACTGATAAAATATGTTATCAGTATCAGGACCATTCTGCCAGCATCAAACATATCAATATGCAGAAATGGGAAACATCAGACAGATGGTCTTCATACAGCATGGCTGCAAAATGAATCAAGCAGCCCCAACACATTTCAGTTCCACATAATTATACAATGTCTCTATGTGCAGTCCTATGTAGGGTTATCAATAGTTCGAAAGATATATACAATGTCAACTACATCAAAATCGTGGATTCCAGACCAGCTCTCTTTCATTTCACTCAAGGTAGCGTGAACAGAAACATTCTGCAGGGTATTCATCACAGAGTTCAGTTAACAGCTGAAACAAAAAAGTAATCAGACCTCAAAATGGTCTTTAGCTAAAGGGCAAGAGAGTTGCAGCAGAAAGGTGTGCACATTAAACAGTGCACGAAACCCGATGACAAAGAAAATAAAGAAAATTCAGTTTGAGGACTCCTTTCATATACTTAGTCTCAGTCAAACATTAAGGAGACCTGCTTCCCTTCAAAAAATGTAAGCAGATGAGTGTTAATTCTGACAACCAAAGTACATAAACAAGTCTAATAAAGCCACTTCCAAAAAGAAATAGGCAATTCAAAAGTAGATGCAAATTGTAAGACAAATGTAAACAATGCACAAATCCATTGCCTGTTTTAGGAGTGATGGGTGTTACTAAGAAAATAACTGAGAATAACACAAAAGCTGATGTATTACCTATTGTACTAAAACATCCAGCAATAAATTGTTTATTTTTTTGTCTTTAGTTTCAGGTCTTTCATCTTGACCAAGCCTGGGCCTATGGCACAGAGTTGTATAGCCCTGGATGATACTAAGATGATCTGAGTTCCACTAATGGCTTGGGAGCTGGAAGGCACACATGTTAAAGGGTAGAAATTGAGTGTCTCATGCCAACTATGCCCATTTTGAGGGTAGTGAATAGTGGACTAGGAGTTTTCCGGCGGAAGACAGTTTATAGGTTCATAGGTTAGTACTAGGCTAACTACCCTTGCAAGCCATTTTAAGCCTAGCCAATTATCCCCTGTGAGATTCAAACCCTGTACCTTGTGTTTGTAAGGCAAACACCTTAACTATTAGGCCACCCTCCCAACCCTGTTTCTGTGCAAGCAGAGACTTGCAAGCCAACAATGGCCATGACTGGGATGATATGGGCTTGGTGATCCCAGGCTGATAATGGTAGTCTTCAGGATAAAGATATGAGACTGCACCTGCATTTATTAGAGGACATCAGAGGCCCTTGCAGTGAAGCAGGCACTCAGATCTGCCACCAGCAGTGGGATTAGATTTATTGTAAAACACGGTAGCCCACTCCCCAGTATTATGTGACTGCCCCTCATCGAAGGGTTGTTCTGTAGGCTGCTATACTGGAAACAATTAAAATACATTCTGAAGCATGTACGACCCAGTTCTATGAGGTAAATACAATCCACTAGACCACTGAAATAAGGAAACTCTCCCTCACCAACAGGCTGAAGGGCAGGGGGGCAAAAAACGTCCTCATTAGTTGCTGGATAATGGACTCTCTACTCTGCTCTCACTTGGGTACAGTTTGGTTCATATACAGTCAAGAATAAACAGGCGTCAGATCTATGGAAGGCTGGCAGACACAGGGAGAAAACATACTTTAAAAATGTCTTAATTTTTTACATTTTCCTGGATTTAATTAACTAAATGGCCAAATTCATTGCACCTGCAAGGTGCAGCTACAGTAAGCAATGGCCTTCGTCTGTCTCTCCTGAGCTTCAGGCTTCTGGCAAAGGCTCTTTGCCTCCCCATAGTGCCTTTTTTTAGGCAAAGTCATGAGGATAAAATTACCTATGTAAAATTCTTCTAAACGAAATGTAAAGGTCATGCTGCTAAACTCTAGCAGTCTTAACATGAAACTGCACTCACTGTAAGCATTTCTTACCCTGGAAGATGCTGACATTTGTGCAGTCACTGAAACCTGGTTCAAATCTGTGGAGAGCACCCCAGCCTTCCCAGGTTACTTGTCCTACTATACTTTCAGACCCCAAATGGAGGGCTACAAAGCCAAAGGGGGTGAAGTTTCAATACTTATCAAAGGCATATATACCTCCAGGCTGGTCAAACAGTATGATGCACAGGAGACACTCCAGGTGCAATTAACTGCTGACAAAACACATATTCAAATAATAGCTAGCTATATACCCCCAACAATGACTCAGGAGGCTCACTCCATCTATCTGGACTTACTTGACTCCATCAAGATTCAACCCTCTACCCTGATCCTGAGCGACTTTAACTACCCAACCATAGAGTGGAAGACCTATTCTAGCTCAGACACAAATGCCCAGAGATTCATTGACTTCATCACTGCCAATGCATTGGATCAGCTGGTCTACACCCCCACAAGTGGTGAAAATATCCTTGATCTGGTACGAACCAATATGAGAAGCCACTGTAGCACCCCTACAATGCCATCCTCCTTGGAAAGATCAGACCATAAAGCAATCACTTTCAAAATCACCAACTCCCCTGACACCCCTTGCCAGAGTCAAACAAAAAAACTTTTGCAAAGCTGACTACAACCTCCTGACAACAGGTATAAACAGCTTCACAGCCACCTTCCATTCAGTTGGAACAAGCACTAATGTCCAAGCCTACACCAAAAATCTAAATGAGCACCTATATAGCTGCATGTACTCTGCAATACCCGAGAGGATCAAATCATCTTCCTCAAGGAAAAGTAAACCTTTCTGGGGGACAGCAGCAATAGCAAAAAAAAAATCTCAACTTTCTATAATACTAAGACTAGGGAAGTACTGAAAATTATTGGGAATAATTGGAATATTTTGATGGCTATGCCACAACTACGTCAGATACTTCAAAATAAGCTAGACTTTACATATAGGAATTTAAAGAACTTAAAAATGTGATTGTGTTATAAAGATTTTAGGCATGAGAAGAGAGCTCAGAAAATATATACAACAGGCACATAATCATGTTTGAACTGCAGCTGCTGTACTGATATTTATCCAGTTTCAAATAAAAAAATATTTTTTTTAAATGTGTACAGCAACATGCAATACTACATATGTAATATATCTTGCTACCTGCCTAAAATGCCCTTCATTTTATGTTGGAAAAAGTACAAGGAAACTAAAGGAAAGAATAACAGAACATAAGTCAGAAATACATAGACAAATACAGCAGAATGTGTTAAGTAAGCAATGAGCATGTCTTGGAGAAAGGTACTGAGCACACCTTTAAATTTAGGGTGATGGAAACTGTGTATAAGCAAGTAAGAGGGGGTAATGTTACTAACCTTCTGGAGAATAAAGAATATGCATGGATCTTAAGACTGCAAGCAGATGTATTATCAGGGTTGAAAAACATGTTTAGTATTAAGCCAGTTTTAGTAACTAGGCAAATGCAACTGCTCTAGGTATATTAAATGTGCGTATATACATATATATGTATCTTTTTGTATATGTGCAAATAATTTGAACATAGGTTCATAGGTAGGTACAAGGCTATTGACCCTACGGCCCATACAAGCCTAGCCAAAAAATGTACCCTGGCTTTTGCCACCCAAGAAAATTATTTTCCTGTGCCCCTGTCGAGCAGAGCCACAGAAGTGATCCCCGGGGTGAATATGTAAAACATTTTTTGTAATAAATATTTTATTAGACTGACAGATTTATTAATTATATGGTTCTAGTATGCATTTATAAATTGAGATGAAAGTATGTCCGAGTACGTTTTAAGGAACTGCTACATCTCTAAGCTAAAATGTTAATTGAATTATTGTACAGATGATGTCATTAACTGGCCATGCTCACATGATTTTAATCTTGTTTTACAAAAACTGAAAGAATGTTACAGATTGTATAATGCACTGAAGAAGGATTTATATCCGAAAGCTTTGCTGTAATAAAGTATTGACGTTCTTGGAGTTGGAATCTTGTTTGTTATTCAGCTTTTATTTTCTAACTTCTGGTTTATCACTACATCTGCCTGTGGTCTTAAGGAGAGCAGCAATAAACAGACTCTATAAGAAAAGTAAAATATTGCTGTCCAGGACCAAGGAAGAGCAGGTGCCAAGTTGGAAGCAATGTTTCCTTTGTCTGAACAAGCAAATAAGGTCACTGGTGAAATCCTCTAAGGCTAACTTCCAGTCCAAATTAGTCACATCCACCAAGGACAATCACAAGGCCTTCTTCTCATATGTCTGCAATCTGAAATATATCTCCCAAATCTGCTCAGAATTGGTGGTCAAGAATGCCACATACACAAATGCCACAGACACAGCCAAACTTCACCCCCCTGTCCTCCACCATCAGTAAGCCAGGACACCCCCAACATTTTCCCCTTCCCTGGATCACCCACTCAAAGGCAAAAAATACAGTCTGCATGGGACCCGACAACATCCCTGGCTGTGTCCTACATGAACTCAGGCAAGAACTCTCAGCACCACTAGGCACCCTATATAACTAAAGCCTGAGCACCAGCTTCATCCCTGCAGAATGGAGGATAGCCATTATCATCCCTCTACACAAAGGTGTTCACTGACCCAGGAAATTTTAGTGCCATCAGCCTAACTAGCCTGATCTGCAAGGCCATGGAATGCTTTATCATGGACCTTATAAATAAGGACATTAGCAAACTCCAAACGCTTGATCCCACACAGCTTATTTTTGCCAAAGGGAGATCATGCCTGTTAAACATGGCCACCTTCTTTGAAACAGTCACCAAAGCCATGGATGAGGGGAAGATGATGCACACTGCCTACCTTGACCTAGCCAAAGCCTTCAACACTATTCCCCACTCGGGCATAATAGATAAACTCTTCCAGCTAGGCATTAACCTGTATGATATCAGATGGCTACCTAACTGGCTCACTGATAGAGCCCACTAAGTCAAAATAGGAGAAGCCACATCTAGTAGTAGCACACAACAAGCCGCATACCTCAAGGATTGGTCTTGGGGCCTCTACTGTTTGGTATATACTTTTCTGAAGTCCAAGCCAAAACCAGCGGTCTATGGCTGACCAAGTTTGCAAATGACTGCAAGCCGGGCACTGTCAAATTCCCCTAGTGATATAAACATCCTCCAAGAGGGGCTTACCCAAACTAATGAACATCCTCAAAGAGGGGCTTACCCAAACTAATGACTGGTGCCAGAAACATGGCCTCAAACTGAATGCCAAGAAATGCATCATTATCCCCTTTGGGGAAAACAGCACCCCCACTAATTATCACATTAATAACAACGTACTAAGCACACAATCAGTTGTGAGGGACTTTGGCACCTAGGTTGACAGCAACCTAATTTTTGACCACAATGTTGCCTCTGTTGTATGGAAGGCTTTCTACATGGCCCACCACATAAGTAAGGGTATTTCATCCAGGAACAAGGAGGTCATAAAATCACTATACTCCTCCCCTATCAGACTCATTATTGAGTACAATGCCCCCTTGTCAAGCACATGCAGGAGTTGGAGAGGCCACAGAGGTTCCTGACCATGAAAATCCAGGGTCTCAAACTCCTATACAGATAGACTAAAAGCTCGGCCCCTCTACTCAGTCTCATACAGACTGCTCAGAGGTGACCTGTGTCTGGCATACAAGGCTGTCTGAGACTCAGTTTTGATGGAGTTGCTGCATATCCATAAGTCAAAATCCACTCCTGCAACCTGCAATGAAGACCTCAACCTGGTCTGTAAAATTAATAGAACTTGTTGGTGGGATAGATTTGTGTCCCAATGACTCCCCATCTGTGGAATAGACTCCTTCTCCATGTCAAGCAGAGTACTCACTAGCCCTCTTTAGGAGGAACCTGGACAACTGGATGTGAAACAGAAAATAAACCCCTGGGAACCCACCTGCATCCCTGCTGGACAGGGGAAACAGGTGTTGACTATGTGAGAAAATTGGTGAAATTCTTGGCAAGGCTTATAAGGGCCTCCAGGCCAACAACCTAGTATCATCCTATGAAGTATGAACCTGTGCAATGAAATGGTATTCATGCTCTTCATTCACAACATTTTTCTCTGCATTAGAAATCATGATGGGATATACAGAGCTGGAGAAGGGCCACACCAGTGGATCACTGCTGCATTTCACATTTTAAGCATGTTTTGCATCAAGGTTTAGGTTCTGGTACCAGTCATTTCTCTGGATTAGACACTCCTGGCAGATATCTACATCTTTGGAGGATTCAATGATTGCACCCAGCTCGCAATCATCAGCAAATCTAAACAGGAGAGGTCACAATAAGCCCCTTGAAATACTACTAGTAACAGGCCTCTTGATGAAGGTGGATTCCACCAACATAACCTCTTGTCAGCCATTTGGCTATCCATCAGTTGTCATGGGGATTTATGTGTAAATTTTTGAATTTGTCTGTAATACTCAAGTGAGATACTATATCAAATGTAAAAACTAATCTATAAACTAAAAACTATATCAAATGCCTTTGTTGGGTCAAGGTAAGCAGTATATAACATTTTGCCCTTCTCCATGGTCCTAGTGACATTCTTGAAGAAGACCATCAAGTTTATTAGGCATGACCTACTTTTGATGAATCCGAACTGGGAAGGGACCAGTCTTTGAAGATTTTCAATGTCTTTGTTCATCAGGGCCATGATAATTCTTTCCATTGCCTACAATAAAATTCTAGTCAGACTTATGGGATTAGTGATGGAGAAGTTAAAGAAATAGAAAGTGAGGTTACTGATTACCTGCAAAGCAAAGGATTTAGTGCAGAAAATTTTACTCAGATAACAACACAACAGGATAGAGCAAAGGATACCCAAATTAAGGAGAACCCAGTGGAGTGAGATGCATCTAATCAGTTGAAATATGAAGATACTTTGGAGCCTCCCTCAGGAAACCAGTACAGACATTTAGTTGGAGCTATACAGCAAGAGAAAGAACAGGAAACGGTGTCAACTCTGTTCTGGAGTGATAAGCCAAAGATTTCCCATATGAAAGAGCAACAAATGGCACAGGGTGAAACTGAACAGAATGTGGCACAGGAAGATAGTATGGAACTTTCTACAGTATACCCAGCAGGAAATGGAGAACAAAGAATATACCCTCATCTTAGAATAAAATGATCTAAGAGAAGCATTGCTTGATTTAATAGAGGTGGATAGACATATTAAGATTAATGAAAGAAATAGACTGTAGAAGGTCAATAAAACCCCAAAAGTTAGAATTTTGCTAAAACAAATTGACACAGTAATTAGGACTGCCCATAGAGATTCATGCAATATAACAAAAACAAATACATTACTGTGCAGCAAAATTAATAACAGTCCTACTGCAAGAACACAGGGGAGTAAGGGAAAGGGCGGGGAGAAATTGAATGCCATCATGTAAGTATTGAACAGAGAAAATTATAAAGCAATTAAGTATCACTGTTAGAAGAGTGTAGAAGAGGGAACAGATCAATAAAAATACTCTTTAAGATAGAAGTGATAAAAGCAATGAATAGCATTATAACAGATCAAAATTTATTGTGCACTAGCACAAATAATAAAGTAAAAATATCTGCACAGGCAGAAAAAACTTAGAAGGTATGTAGATAAATATAAAGGAAAAGTACAAAATAAACAATTTATTGATGACCCAAAACATTTTTATAGAGAATTGGAAACAAGGTAAAAATAATTGAAATACCACAAAAAAAGAATACATAGATACATTTTGGAGGAATATCTATGATAATCCTGTGGAACACAACAAAGATGCTAAATGGATAGAAGAAGTAAAAGAAAGAATAAGAAGTTCAAATGTACAGGATATGAATTGAGATGAAGTGACAGCCAAAGAGATTGAAACAAAGTTAAGAAAAGCCTTTAATTGGAAAACTCTAGGCCCAGATGCAGTACCTAACTTCTGGCTAAGTATTAACACCTTTGCACAAAGGTTTAGCCATGAGAAAGAATTATTTATATGCACACCCTGAACAGACACCAGCCTGGCTAACAACAGGAAAAAACAATGCTCCTACTTAAGAGTGTAACTGCAAGCTACTCTAAAAACTATATACACTAATAACTTGCCTTCTGATGACGTATAAACTATACACCAGAATAGACACTGACAGAGTTTATAGTCATTTAGAAGAAAACTCCATTATGGCTGGAGAACAAAAGGGTAATAAAGGAAATTCATATGGAAATAGGGATCATTTGTTGTTAAATAAAATCATAGTGGAGAACTGTAAAAAGGGAAAAATCTAAGTATGGCATGGATTGACTACAAAAAAAGCATCTGATAATATCCCACATTCATGGATAAAAGAGTGCTTAAAAATGTATAAGATACACCCAACACTGATCGACTACATTACAGTGACCATGAAACAGTGGCAGACCAGTTTGCAATTAAGCCATTATAATGGACAATTATTATTCCAGGGATAAAAATTCAAAGGGGATATTCCAGGGTGTCATTGTTGCTTTTCTGTATTGCCCTTAACACATTAGGTTGTCTACTTAACAGCTTAGGCCATGGCTATAATTTGGCTCCTAGAAAACAAAAAAAGTGTAAAGATTTTGCATCTTTTCATTGTCGATTATTTAAAGCTGTTTAGCTCATCATGTGTGGAACTGAAAGCACAACTGCAAGTTATGAAAACTTTTTCAGATGATATAAGAATGTCATTTGGTCTTGATAAATATGCAAAAGCAACCTTTAAAGCAGGAAAACTGCAGCACCAAGAAAACATCAGTATTAGACAAGAATGTGATACAAAAGAACTAGTGAAAGAGGGTATAAATATTTGGGAACTGATGAAGGATCAACAATAAAACATGAACAAACGTGTATAAAACTTAGTAAGTAATACTTTAGAAGACTTAAATTAATCCTGAAAACAGCGCTGACATCTAGGAACAAAATTCAAGCTGTTGGCTAGACTCGACAGGAAAACAAGAAGGATGTTTCATGCTCGCCAAATGATTTATAACAATCAGTGCATACCAAGATTATATATTCCCTGCTCCAAAGAAGGGTTGTCCTCCTTGAAACTGATTACATGTACATATCTGCAATTGTGGGACTGCATACACATCTGCTGATCTCACAAGACCCAAATGTAGTGAAAGTTTTTAAACATGAGAATAAATCTAAGATGACTTCTCTGCTTAGTCTAGGAGAAGCATATCGGCATCAAGCAAGAATGGAAATCAAACAAGAAGTTGATAAAAATCAGGCAATAACTGAATGTGCCAAAAACCAAACGAAAGAATATAAGCTGAAGGCACCAAAAGACAAAATGAAACTACTGACCAAACTGCAGAAGTGTGCGAACCAAATACTCCACAATCAAATCACTGGTATATTGACACTGTAGAAAATGCTGGTAGTCCACAAAGTAAAGCAAAAACGTTTATTGTAAGACAATAGAAAGCTGGTAAGCGCTTTCGTCCTCAACAAAAGAACTTCATCAGACAAATTAAAATCAAACACAGAACACATTTTAAAGACTCCCTTTGTGCTTCACATGATAGTAGCCACTCCCCCCAAGTAACAAAAATTTAAAAGGGCAATACAAACTGCGATGTCAATGACAAAATGTTAAATAAATACATGTTAATAGATAGAAAAAATATAGAAAATATATAAAAAAGATCATCCACTTCACAATTTTTTAAAAGAGCAGTGAATAAATATATAAATAAATATATAAATAATTTGCATTTAATAACAACTGCCAATATAATTCTCTCTTTTCTAGTAAGGCAGACCATGCACCTCCCCTGATATCCATCGTGACACCATTAATAACAAAAAAATTAAAAGTGTGGTCACTGTTCTCTGAGGTATGTTTATGCAAAGTATTTGTCTCTTTGCCAGTTCTTATTTCATACAAATGTTCATATATTCTGTTTTTAAATTTTCTATCAGTTTTTCCAATGTAAAAACAATCACATAGGTTACAGAGGGCACAATAAATAATACGTTCAGAGTTACAGTTATACTTATTTTTGATATGAATCTTAGTGTTGTTGATCATAAATACTGTTCCTTTCTTTATAAAGGGACAGTATCGACACATACCACACTTCAACATATGTCCATTCGAAAAACGATTTACAGGAAAAGATTATAATACTTCATTCATTTCTACATACACGATTGATAGTCCTGATATTAAACATATTTTGAGTAAAAATTGGTCAATTCTAACACATGACCGAAGTATCAGAACACATATTGATGAACAACCTACTGTTATTTTTAGAAAAGGTAGAAATTAAAAAAAAAATTTCAAGAAAGGACATGCTGTGAATCATTTTTATCAAAAGAGACAGCGATTCTGGCTGACATCAAAGATTGAAACAATACTAATTTCATGAGCTATAATCGTACTTTGACTTAGGAATGGAGTCCATTCTCAGCATGGTATTAGAAACCCAAAAGACTTGGAGAAATAAAAAAAAAAAAAAAAAAAAAAAAAAACTGAGGGCATCATTAAGATTTCACAGTTAAACTACCTCCAGTTCAGAAACAAGTCCACTAGCTGATGTTAATTTAGCAATAGGGTTTCTAAGCGATGAAATATTGATACCCAAAATCAAAAAACTGTCTATAGATAATAATTTTTATATTTCTCCATGTGTTATAGTACTTACATTTCAGAGTGCATAAATTACTATGTACTTGCTGTTTCCAATGATAGGTTTAACTAACTTCATTATTTTGCTGAAATGCTTATTTCTATAATTTGAGCAAGTAAAAAAGGAAAGAAAAACAGGATCCCAACTTCTACTGTATGTTCTACTTAAAACACAGCTCAATAAAACAAGACTAATATGTTCACTGCTGTACTAATTCAATGCGTTTTTATACTCTTGAGCTCCTGTTTGAGACAGAAATTCCAAATACTATTGACTTCTGCCAAGCACGTTTGTAACTGTTATGTTAACTTTTTATTCAATCAAATTATACATTAAAATGTCATTTGCTTAAAAATATCTTTGACTTCAGCTACTTTAGTACATAGTGGCATTTTGTGGAAGTGCTGGTTCCAATCCCAGCAAAGGTGCATACTTTTTTCTGTCTCACTTTTTAAAATCAGCAGTTGTAACACAAACACAGGCCCATAATTTAGTATAATGTCCCTTTCAGCATATACCGTACAAAATACCTGCAGCAAATGGAGAGACCTCAGAGGTTTCTAATTAAGATGATCAAGGGCTCCAGCGCATGCCTTACACAGACCAACTAAAGTCTCTGTCACTATACTCAGTATCATATAGACTTTTTATGGAAGACTTACACCTGGCTTACAGAGCAATCTCTGACCCAAACGTAATGAATTTGCTGCACATCCATAAATCAAACAGAACTAGAGCTACCCATTCCAGGGTCCTAAATATGGCCTGTGACTTGACTAGGACATCCTGGAGGGACAGATTTATCTCCCAGTGACTGCAGTATCTTTGGAACAGGCTTCCAATTCATGTGAAGTAGAGCACCTCTATGACACTGTTCAAGAGGAACCTGGATGAGATTAGATGGGGCACCATAAATTCTTACTGGGAATAGTGCTCACAACTCTCCTGGACATTGGCAGTCATTGATAAATACAATCTTGGGTATTCAGTAGAGATCTTTGGTATTACATTGCAATGAAATGGGTGGGCTTGAAAGGAGCTCAGGGTCAATAGCCTAGTAACCGCCTATTATCCTGTGATCCTAAAACCACAAAGTATATTATGACAGATATGTTAAATGACAAAATTATCTCAAAAATATTAAAGAAATGCCTATGAAAAGGTAACTATCTTTAAATGTGGAGTGATGAAGGTGGGCTTATTGTTGTTACATACTTTCTAAGCAATGAAGCCATGACATTCCTCATGACCTACATTAGAGATCAACCAGATAGAGTAGCTGATTTTAAAGGAAATGAACATGCAAATGTCAAGTGTTTTTTTAACCCAAATTGATTTTCATTCAATTTATTCTGAAACCCATGGGTGCTGCATATAAGTAAAGAATGAGTTGCCACAGCTCCTCAGTTGCCTGTCTAAACTTTGCTTTCAAATAAACCTCACACTGTTTTCTTTTAGAGTGTGTTACAGTGCCTGAAACATCATATGGATCTCTCTTGAACTGTGAATCATTATATAATGACAAGTGAGTAGCACAAACCTTAACTGATGAAGTCTTCTTACCTGGCAACTTAGACACATAGAGAAAGATATCTGCAACTAAGATATTTACAGCCATGGCAAAACAAAATAATTTGGTGACCGTTTTTAGTGAAATAAGGAAAGGACTCTCAGATTTTGCAACTAGCAAAAATCAAAAGGAGTCTACCTTGGCTCCAAAGATAATTGAAGAGCATTAATTCAGGGTTACCATTCTAATTCAACAGAGAGGAGAGACTGAAGGATATTGTTCAGCCACAGCCAGCATTGCGGGAAGAAGCCTTTTCTTAAAAACAAAAGCATAGCAGTATGGCTGACCCATTGAATGTGTTTTAGGCCTAGAACCAGTTGGAAAAATATCATCTACAGAGAATAATGTAATTGGTTTATTACTAAGTACTATACAGAATTCTGCCCAGATATGCCCTTTAACAGACTTTTCTTATATAATTCATGGGCTTATGGCAGTCTTCTGCCTGAGACTTACCAAGACTCATGTTACACTGCTCCTTCTGGCCTGAGACTTACCAAGACTCATGTTACACTGCTCCTTCTGGCCTCACACAAGAGAATCTTCATGTTATTAATTACGTAGGCATTACTTTGATATTCTTTCTTAATGAACTGGGAGAATACGGGAGGCCTCCTCTAGGCTAGAGCAAGTAGAGCACAACTAGAACTGAGCAGGTATGATCCTCAGCATGTCTATCTATACGTACACAGGTGCTGCAGTATCACCAATTAATGCAAACACCTGGAGCATCTTGACAATAGTGCATCTAGCACGTTTGGCATTGGTATATGGCTGACTTAACTTTAGTCAGGAGTAAAGCTGCACATGATCTCTGCAGTGCAGTTTCTTCATTTTATCATTGGCTTCTTTCCTTAGGATATGGCTTCAGTTCCACATAACATGCAAAAGATGTGCACCTTATCAATAAAATCATATTTTGTGGAGTAGGTATTAAACATGACAAAGGTGAAATCACCACTGCAGAATAACACAGACCTGTTGCACTCTATTTTGACTAATTTTACAAAAAAAAAAAAACAGCATTCATAGATTTCAATACATCTTCACAGAAAATGATACACCACAGTTATGAATCGTTTATTTCACTGTAATTTTTCCCAGCATTTAGATACTTGCTTCATTACATGATACATGTTAAATAACTGGATATACAAAACTAATTTTTATGCTATCTCCTTTACTACCTTCATGGGATTCTTCAAGATGCATAAAAAGTGCATTTTATCATCAGTCTTAAAAAAATCTAACTTTTGGATTCATCTACTGAATTTTACTTACATCACCATTCATCAGTTTGCAGTCATCCTCAATTTCATCAGCACTGTCTTCATCAGAGACTTCTCCTTCCTCAGCATCTTCACTGATTGTTGATGGAAGTTTCTTTCCCTACAATGGAAAAAAAAACACCCCAGGTTAAACTCTCTGATCCTCTTTACCTTTAACTCTAAAGGTTATGATGGCCTATTATTAGTCCTTCATGCAAAGAATTATACATTTATAGTCTATATCAGAGACAGAGAAGGGCACAGCCCTGACTACGGCCTAGGTGACCCAAGTTCAAGTAGCGGAGTGGGTGCTTGACAATGCAGACAGAGAAAGATGGGCATTCTCATCATTAGTGGGGAAAGGGAATGCATGCAATGCACCCATAGGTGTGCACACACACACACACACACACACACACACACACACTCACTCACTCACTCACTCACTCACTCACTCACTCACTCACTCACTCACTCACTCACTCACTCACTCTAGGAATTCACTGATGGATAATGAGGAAACTACCATGTTCTGCTTCCTATAGATCAGGAGTGGAATCTTAACATCAGCCTACTGTTGAAGTGAGGGGTGGTGCCAAGCAGACAAGACTGCATGATCCACTCAAGGACATCACTGGGCAAATGCAGAGGGGATGATTTCATTAGGAAATAAAAACACCCTTGATGCCTGCTTTAATGATGGCCTCTCCCAGCAGATCCTTGCTCCTGTGATGTGGAATGAAATATCCAATTTTCTGGGAAGGGGCTGATGATTGGATAGCTGTGGGGGTATCCACAAAGCAAAAGCAAAATGCGTGACAAAGTAATGCAAAACTAAGACCAGTTCAAGTAGAAAAAACACAACAGTATGCCTCACAATGCTGTAGGAATCCAATAAAATAATTTAATGAAAAAAAGCTTTCAGGTAAAACAATCCTTAACACTGATGAAGGATTGTTTTATCCGAAAGCTTTGTTTCATTAAATTATTTTATTGGATTCCTACAGCGTTGTGAGGCATGCTGTTGTGTTTTTTCTGCTGAAGTTGTGAAGGTACACATCTTTAAAGAAAAGTAGGAAAAAAAAATAAAGACAATCATGGTGATTTTCATAGCAACTGATTTAGAACTGAGATTTACTGGACAGTTATGACCTGGAAGGCAATTTCAGACTATAGGCTATTCACTTATTTTAATGTCATTCATCTGTTGACTGGTAAGTCCACAGGATACTGGACACAATTGACTTTTTTAGGGGAAACCTAGGAGCATTGCTTGGTTTAAGTGATTTGCTCCAAGTGATACAGTGGGCAAATGGAGGTAGAAGTAATCAAGTCCCATGTCCTTGAATACAGGAAAGCAGCTAGTTAACAACTCAGAGCTGAAATCCTCTCTGCTAGCTGTCAGATATCATCATTCATACGGATACTGAGATCAGTATTTTTTCTACTGGTGCTGCTTCCTTTTGGAACAAATTACTTATTCTTGTATAAGAAGCTCCCTCATTGGTGGATTTTATATCTGCTGAAAAAACGCAGTCACACAGAGACCCAAATCCAGTTAGCATGCATGAGTCAACACACTCCAGCATTAAAAGTTCAAAATAGCAGGCAGCACCAATATTAGCACTGTGACTCACCAAAATGCAGTAAAGCAATCAAACTTCATTCCAAACCTACTCCACGTTGGAATGGTTTCAAAGGCTGATAAATCAAAATAAGAGAGTTTTGATTGTCTTCCATGTGTACGTGGCAAACTGATAAACGTCATGACCAGTCAGTCACATTTTAAGTGTAAAGTTAGAAAACAATCAATAACACAATAAAGATATAGGTTTGTGAAAATTATGGAACATAAATGTTGACAACATGAAAAACACTTAAACCATGTCCTTGCAGCACAAGTACACACATGAAACCATCATAGTTCATGTGGGTGCAAGTGACCCTGAACTATACGAACACAAACAAGATGGAGCTCTTGGACTATGTGTCCAAGGCAAGTATTACTCTAGTCTTGAGCAGCATTTTACCATCACCAAGAATGATCCTGCAATATAAATAAGATGATTGTCAATAACAACTGAATAAGCTTCTTGTGTCACTCAAAGGGTATCCAATACATCAGTCTGGGATGAGTTGTTAGACAATTCTAACTGCTTTGGCAGGGATGGCTTGTATCTATCCACTGAAGGGGAATTTCATGTACAGGCTAAAATTTTGTCCACCCCTATAGTGCTTTTTTAGACAATGTCATTTCTCAAAAGATTCCAACAAAACAAAGCAGAAACCAAATAATATAAAAGTATTGCTGTTCAATGCAAGAAACCTTAACAAAAACACCACTTCCTACAAACACCCTTTACCCTGGAAAAAAATTATATATGCATTGTTACAGAAACCTGGTTCAAGAGAGAGATGGATAGATAGATACTAACTCAGACATCCCCATACCTCAGAGAAAAGGGACTATTCCAAGAAAAAGCCCTCTTGGATTTGGTACATGAAAGTCTATTTTTTGGTCATAAAGTCTCCTTATTTTGGGACTCACTGAACCAGGTCATGATATTTCAAATGGTTACCACAGATTTCTGGAATTCCTAAATATAGACTCTCTGGAGCTATTAGTCCACATCTCAATCAGGAAAGAAAAAAATCATGGACTTGGTCCTCACAAATATGGAACCTCTGCTCTGTAAATTCTTCCCTGGTCAAATATGGTCATCAAACAGTCACATTCACCTTAAGACTAAAGCTAGAAACATCCTCCAATACTTCGGTATTCAGAGATCATGCTAAGGCCGATCTACTGAAACTGATTGATGACTTGGAAAAATTCAACATTCCCTTCCAACTTGATGACACTGCTGACTGTACAGAATCCTTTATGTGAAAATTCTATGCACATGTGAATAGCTGCATAGATCCATCTATCCCTTTCCATATTAAATATAATTCCAAACTCAAAAATAAACTCCCATAAACTCCTATAGTGGAGTCCACATTTAAACAGGCTCTGTAGCAAATGAAAATACTCAAGACACTTACAAATAAATGTAACTCTCAAGAGGCAAAACAAATCTCTGGATAAACTTAACAGGCATCTCCAGACCCTGATCACATCAAGCAAAGCCAGACAGAAGGTAAACACTGCCACTCAGGCAAAGGATAATCCATTCACAAAGTCTTTAACTATTTAAGAAACCTTAGAAATAATTCCCTGCACTGTGCACAGCTAATAGTAAATGATATTGCATAATTGGAACCTGAGGATATACCAAATCTACTGGCAGATAAATTTAGCTCTGCTTCACCCACTCTTCTCACCTAGATTTACAGATTTCATAATTGCATCTAGACCCCCCCCCCGACCTCCTACGAAAAAGTCCTACCTAAAGCCAAGAACACTACTTCTAAAGGGCTGGATAACACTGGGCTGCTTACTGGCCAGGTTGAAACATGGCTTGTCAGACTCCCTAAACAAACTAGGACAGCCTCCAAATAGGCTTTGAGCTTGATGAACAACTGCCAGCCTCTTACAAATAGGTGAGGCATGACTGGATCCAGGAATTTACAGACCCATACATCTGACCAGCCTCATCTGTAAGGCTATGGAAAGGATTATGAAATTAATAAACAAGGATTTAAGAAACCTACAGACTTGTGACCTAAGCCAGTCTAGATTTTTCAAGATCAGATCCTGCCTAATTAACCTGGACGGCTTTTTGAGAGGGTTACTGAAGCAATGGATGAGGGCAAGTCAGTACAAGCTGCATATCTAGACCTCACTAAGGTGTTCAACACCATCCCATACACAGGTAACACAGACAAATTATAACAGCCAAATGCTAATTTTTATATAACTCATTAGACACCATACTTGCTTACAAACTGAACTCAGGAAATTAGGGGGGCTGCTCTATCTTCGCCAAAAGACCTGTCACTAGCAGTGTACCTGAGGGTTTAGTCCTTGTGCAATTCCCTTTTGGCATTTACTACTTAGAAGTCAAAGCTACTGTAAAGCGTTTATGGCTGTCTAAATTTTCAGATGAATGTAAATTTGGTGCCATCACAAACTCCCCAGAGAACACCAATACCATCCATGAGGGCATTTTACATACCATTACAAGGTGCTGAAACCATGGGCTAAAACTGAATGCCAATAAATGTATAACAGTATCCTTCGGCAAACCCTTGTAACTATCACACTGGCAAGACACCACTGAAAAGTGATCCTGTAATTAAGGATCTGGGAACCTATGTACACAATGAATTGTCATTCGATCACCATGTAGCCACTATTGCATGGAAGTGTTTTATTTCATTGCACACCTTATTACTAAGGGTATGGAATCCAAGTCCAGGGATGTGATCATTCTACTGTATTCTGCACACATCATGCTGATCATGGAGTATAATGCCCTCTTCTGAATATACCTGTCCAAACATTTAACACAACTCAAATGCCCACAACATTTCCTTACTAAGAAAAACAACAGCCTAAATCATAGAAACTATGCAGAGCATTTCAAAGTCTTGTCCCTCTTCTCATTGTCATACAGCCTATTAAAGGCTGATCTCTGCCTCATGTATAGAGAATAAACAGCCCCTATCTTCTCAGACCTACTGCACATTCACAAGTCTAATGTGGACATATAATTCAAGAGATACAACTCTCTTTTGCAACATAAATAGAACGTGTTGGAGGGATAGATAATTATCACACAGAATACCACTTCTTTGGAATTGTCTTTCTCTCCATACAAATAAAACACTACTCAGACAATCTGGATGAATGGCTAGGTAACCTCAAACTCACTCCTGGTTTAGCTTACTTGTGCCTCATGAACAGGAGTAACATATCACTGTTCTGCTCATCCCTGAGTTAGTTATGCTTAAAATATAAGAGCTAAAAACTTCATGGGATGTATGGATAGAGTTCTAAACATCCTCATGGATCAATGGCATTGGAAGTACCTATGAACCTCAGACAAAAGAAATAAATTACAGAAAATATTCTTAAAACCATAACAGCAAAAGAAAAAACACCTGGTGAATTAATATAAATCAAAAATTAGTTCCTATCTTATGTTCGAAGGTTTAAAAGTTCAAATCACTAAAGGTTGACCTTTAATGATCGAAGATTTAAAACCTCAAATCATATAACGGAGATCGCCATAGAGAGCGGGAAGGGAAGATTTCCCTTTACTGCACTGTAGTGTGATCTCAGAGTTGGTATACTTAAGTAGCAAGGGGTGTGGGGGGTGCAGGGGGGCTTGCCTCCCAGCATAGAGTGTTTTTTATTTGTTTTGGGCCTAAACGTTTTTTTTTGACATTCGAAGTATTAAAGGTTCGATCTTTAAAGTTCAAAGTTTAGTGATTTGAACTTTTAATACTTCGATATTATGATACAAACCCTCAAAAATGACATCTAGTGCTATTGAGCAATTTACAAGATGTATAACAGAATATATAAATCATTGCAGCATAGCATTTCACCCAAGGATATAAATAATGTCTAATAAATTGCAACAATAGACAATGATAAGGCAAGAGAATTTTAAGCAAGTTAATCAACCAAAATATTGAGTAAAAAAATCAATATAAAAACACACATTTTCATTTAGCTTTAGTGAAAAGAGAGACACCTGACAAATTTTCATTCACTTACTATATGGTATGCTCCAATGGTCCTTGCTATGAATGGCAGTGTTTGAATATGTTTTGATCTGAAAAAGCAGTTGTGAAAAATTTTGTTCTACCAAAAGTGTTCAATGCCAAAATGTTTTCCATGTTAAATGCCTCCTGTCAGTTTTGGCAAATACCCCTAAAAGAAGAAAATCGTCAAAAGGTGACAAAGCTTCATTATGCCAATGGGAAGGTTATGTTTACTACAACCTCATCAGCAGGCATATTTTGACATAAAATTAAATACTTAATAAGGGACATAAAAGAGTGATTGTAGATATGGATGACATTCTGGTGTTTGGTTCTGAAAAAGAGGCACATGATTCAAAATTGGAGACGCTGCTTCTAAAATATAAAAGCTTCAGGTTCACAACTAATTCAAGACTGCTTTGGAAAGACTGAGTTGCAGCATTTGAGTGACACTGTAGTAGAATCAAACCAGATGTGAGCAGGGACAGAACAATAGCCAGGATAAGGAGTACTACTTTTGTAATTCAGTATGGGCCCTCAGCATGATTAACTCTTGGGCAAGTTTATGTCAGCTCTACCTAATGTGCTATGTCCACTGACAGTCTTATTAAAGAAAAACACATCAAGGGAGATGTCAAGCCCAAAAGTTCAGCAAAGAAAAGAAATGCTAACAACAGCTCCCTTGCTAGTATACAATCATGTGCTGCATTACTCCAACTGATTGAAAAAATGTTACATCCTGTTGCTTCAAGATGCTAACTATGCAGGACAGAGATATTCGCAGATGAAAAAAGTTGGTTTGCAAGTGTGTGGGCATGCAAGACATTTTCCATATACCTATTAGGGCTAGACAGTTTTCATCTCCAGACTGACCACAAGCCATTGGCTCCACTGATCAACTCTCGTGATCTAGGAAACGGTACCTCCGCGATATCAAACATTACTCATGTGACTGAAATACTTCCAACAGCAAAGCAATTCATGTGCCTGGGAATAAGTTAATCATAGCTGATATCCTTCCATTGACAACCCCTTTTACTGTATGTGCACATGGGGTCAGGGTATCACTTTACCAGTGACAATCATCTAGAGCCAAGGTTAATACCACCGGGTGGCTATCTGATATATTATCCAAAAATCCTATAGGTGACAAACAGTGTCAGACAGAAAAGAGAATGTCGCCATATAATGACAACATGACCTGAGATTGCAAATGACTAGAGAAGTTATAATAGGCTACTGCGAATGTCTCATGATATAGAGATATTAAACATACATACTTAGACACAAGAACAGATAACTGCATGGTTCCAGGCCACAATAACAATATATAGAATACCCATTGAAGTGGTTACTGAAAATGGTACACAGTTTGTGTCAACTCATATTTCTGAAGTGTCATAGTTTGTTTATGCTCATGTTCTGTAATGGTCAAAGATCATCAAAACACAGAATCCAGTTTCCACTAATGAGGACATATTATGTCAAGTTCTCATTATCCTCAGTGAAATGAAGTCACTGAGAAAGAAATGCAAACAACTAAAAAGATCTTGACACACCTTGATCCCCACAGAGTCATTATGTCATATCAACCCACTACAAACAGTACTATGGGTGCAAGCCCATCCCAATTAATGCTTGGAAGACAGATGAACACCATTTCAATTTTGGAATCTAAACATAAACCATAAAATTATTCCATGAGTCAGTAAGTCCAAATGAGTAAACAACTACAAGCTCTGTACAAAATGTTCTATTACAGACATTACTCTACCCAGCTACTACCTGGCCTTCAAACAGGCCAACCACTGCACCTAAAGTTAATGTGGTAAGGAGGTGGTCTACCAAGCTACTACCTAGCCTTCAAGCAGGCCAACCACTACACCTAAAGTTAATGTGGTAAGGAGGTGGTCTACCAAGCTACTACCTAGCCTTCAGGCAGGCCAACCACTGCACCTAAAGTTAGAAGGGTAAGTAAGTGTTCTACCAGATACTACCTGGCCTTCAAGCAGGCCAGTCACTGCACCTAAAGTCAGAGGGGTAAGGAGGTGGATCAAGCAGGCCAACCACTGCACCTAAATGACTATTGTAAGGAGGTAGGGCATAGTGTTTCAATGAGAAAACTGAAGAAATATCACCACACTTAGATACATTCAGAGGCATATTCAATCAATTTCAAAGGAGCCTTAAGATGAATTCTGAGATACTGATAGCAAATCACAAGTGTCTGGGGCATGGAAAACCATATACCCCACTTGCCTCTGTATTCCTGCTTTTTCAAAAGCATTACTCCAACCCAGTGTCAGAGACACAGGTGAAAATATTGCTATTTGATGTGGAAAAATTCACTGATGTTGGCTTTTGATGATTCACTCGTTCAATGCTTGTCTCGCTGAAGTGAGGTTTGATGTCTTAATTGTCTGATCATATGATATATATATCCATTCCAGAACATGGGGATCCTTTATGTCACATATCTGTCTTTCCAGCATGTTCTATTTATGACACAAGCAAAGGTCAAATCCCTGGTTCTTGTGTTTCTGTTACTATTCATTCTGCAGATGTACAGAAGCTCCTTCAGAACTGGCTCTAAGGCTGCTTTATATGCCAAGAACAAATCGCCTCTCAACCACCTGTAGCAGACTGAGTATAGAGACAGGGCTGTACGGTGATCTGTATAGTACAGTGTGTTAATACCCTGGATTCTTTTGGTGAGAACCTCTGTGGATGTTCTAACTGCTGCATATGCCTAGTCAGGTATATGCCAAAGGGGGCATTGTACTTGATGGGTTTGATAAGGGAGGAGTAGAGCAGTGCTATAACTTTTAAGAATAAGGGTGATGTGCAGAGCTGTAGTAACTACAGAGGGATTAAACTGATCAGTCACAGCATGAAGTTATGGGAAAGAGTAGTGGAAGCTAGGTTAAGAAGGGAGGTGATGATTAGTGATCAGCAGTATGGTTTCATGCCAGGAAAGAGCACTACAGATGCGATGTTTGCTCTGAGAGTGTTGATGGAGAAGTACAGAGAAGGTCAGAAGGAGTTGCATTGTGTTTTGTAGATTTAGAGAAAGCATATGACAGGGTGCCTAGAGAGGAGTTGTGGTATTGTATGAGGAAGTCAGGAGTGTCAGAGAAGTAGGTAAGAGTGGTACAGGATATGTAAAAAGATAGTGTGACAGCGGTGAGGTCTGTGGTGGGAGTGACAGATGCGTTTAATGTGGAGGTGGGATTACATCAAGGATCAGCTCTGAGCCCTTTCTTATTTGCAATAGTGATGGACAGGTTGACAGACGAGATCAGACAGGAGCCCCCGTGGACTATGATGTTTGCAGATGACATTTTGATCTGTAGTGAGAGTAGGGAACAAGTGGAGGAGACCCTGGAGAAGTGGAGATATGCTCTAGAGAGAAGAGGAATGAAGGTCAGCAGGACTAAGACAGACTATATGTGTGTGAATGAGAGGGAGGATAGAGGAATGGTGAGGATGCAGGGAGTAGAGGTGGCGAAGGTGGATGAGTTTAAGTACTTGGGATCAACAGTTCAGAATAATGGTGAGTGTGGAAGAGAGGTGAAGAAGAGAGTACAGGCAGGATGGAGTTGGTGGAGAAGAGTGGCAGGAGTGATTTGTGACAGACGAGTTCCAGTAAGAGTGAAAGGGAAGGTCTACAAGAGGGTAGTGAGACCAGCTATGTTATATGGGTTGGAGACAGTGGCATTGACAAAAAAGCAGGAGTCAGAGCTTGACGTGGTAGAGTTGAAGATGTTAAAATTTGCACTGGTTGTGACAAGGATGGACAGGATTAGGAATAAGTATATTATAGGGTCAGCCCAGGTTGGAAGGTTTGGAGACAAAGACAGAGAGGCAAGATTACGTTGGTTTGGACATGTGCTGAGGAGGGATGCAGAGTATATTGGGAAAAAAGATGCTAAGAATGAAGCTGCCAGGTAACAGGAAAAGAGGAAGGCCTAAGATAAGGTTTATGGGTGTGGTGAGAGAGGGCATGCAGGTGGTTGATGTGACAGAGCAAGATGCAGAGGACAGGAAGAAATGGAAGCAGTTCATCTGCTGTGGCGACCCCTAACAGGAGCAGCCGAAAGAAGAATAAGAAGAAGCGAGGTGCTATAACTTCCTTGGACCTGGATTTCATACCCTTGCTTATAGGTCAGACAACGGTGGTGGTGCTGCGGTAGCGTTGTCGCCTCACAGTTAGACGTTGCCCGTTCGATTCTCAGTTAAAGCGTCTACTGTGTGACGACATGCGTGAATGGGCGTTCCTTCGTTAAAGGTTGTGCGTTAGGCCCGGCAAGCCAGCATGTAAAACTCTACTGCCAATCATTAGCGGACCGGAGTTCCGCTGTGGCGACCCCTGCGTCTTTCGGCTTTTCCCGGTTAGGGGTCGCCACAGCGGAACTCCGGTCCGCTAATGATTGGCAGTAGAGTTTTACATGCTGGCTTGCCGGGCCTAACGCACAACCTTTAACGGAACGCATTCACGCATGTCGTCACACAGTAGACGCTTTAACTGAGAATCGAACGGGCAACGTCTAACTGTGAGGCGACAACGCTACCGCAGCACCAAAGCCGAAAGACGCTTATAGGTCAGACAACATAGAATGATTTTCTTAAAAACTTGGCTACATGTTGCTCAAAGGCCACATTACAGTTTATATATGTTCTCAGATCTCCATCTAGAGGGTCAACTCTTAGGGGTATCTTATGAATGGAGTAGTTTGCCTGGGTAGACATTTTCAAAAGGCATTCTAATGTACTTTGAATTGAGTTTTAATCTGTGGCTTTGGCACAAGGCATTTGTCTGTGTTACACCCTCATGTAGAATGTTAGTGTCATGGGGAAATTTATGATAGTCCCCAGTCTACAGTCATTTGTGAACTAGGTGAGACAGAGGCCCTTGGCATAAGCCTTGACCTCTGAGAAGTAGCTGCCAAACATGAGTGGGCCCAGCATGGAGCCCTGTAGTACTCCACTGGTGACTTGCCTCTTGGTGGAGGATTTCCTGGGTCCTAACTGTGAGCCAGCTGGCAAACCAATGAGTTGTGAAGGGATTTATGCCTACTTCAGTAAGTTTGTCAACAATAGCAGAGTGGGACACTGTGTCCAATACCTTAGCCAGGTCTAAGTAGGTGGTATGCACTGTTTTCCCTTCATTAATTGCCCTGGCTACCTTCTCAAACAAGTCTACCAGGTTAAGTAGGCATAACTTTCCTTTGACAAAATGAAACTGGGATGGGTCCAGTGTCCGTAGGCTGCCTATGTCTTTGTTAATCATTCCCATAATAACTTGTTCCATGATTTTGCATATAGGATTAGGCAGACTAATGGTTCTCTAGTTCCCAGGATCAGTTGATGGTCCACTGTTGTGAAGGAGATAATCAATGCCATCCACCATTTATTTGGTATGTAGCCTATTTTGAGGCTGCAGTTGAAAAGTGACTCAAGTGATCCTAGTAGGTCATGTTTTATGCTACTTAGGTGGCAACCCGAGGTATGGTCAGGACCCACTGACACTGTGTTTTTAGCCTCAGTTAGCAACACACAACCTTATTCCTGCTGACAGTTTTGGGGGAGGGGTATGCTGGTAGGGATTTCACAAGTGGTGGCAGGAGGGTGTGGGGTAGGTAGTTGATTACATTACACACAGATGGATGAATAATTTTGCTTCCAAGGAGGGACTCCCCATTTCCCTTAACTTTCTGCACTTTCCATTTTTTAGATTGAGTGTGTGTGTGGAGGAGTGAAAGGAGTACCAGCCCCAACTTTATAAATAATATTAACTTATAAAACAATTGACATGTACCATGACTACTGTCTACTCCAATGCTGACAGTCTGTGGCCATGCAGCCTCCTCTTGGCCAGTTTGTAGAGACTGCCAAAATGAAGCAGCAATGTCAAAGCCTGCTACCAGTACAAGGTTTTTACAGATACTGATATAAGCTACTAAGGTTCATTGTTCTTCATTACTACCTTTTATGCAGGCATGTAATTGATCGAAATGGGCTTGGGCTATGACGCCAAGAAAATACAGCGGCTGTTCTAGAGACATCAAGATGCCAGAATGTCAGGCGAGTTAATTTTTGAGACAAAAAAATTAATTTATTACTAGAAGTTTCTGCCTAATATTGCCACATAACTGTACCCACCAAGTGTGATGTTTAAGAAATCATGGAAATGGACGAAAAACAGCAAACAAGTTTTCAAAACAATGGCAAAAACTTGTGTCTACCCATAAGGCTGTATGGAAATGGAACTGTTCTATTATACAAACTCAGTAAAGAAAAAAGCACTTAGCTTGCATTGGGAGAAAGAAATTCCCGCAGTACTTAACCACAGTTCATTAATCTCTTTAACCATGTTTAACTCAAGGAATGACAAATGCACAATAGTTATAGAGCAAACTAATTGTGAACTAACGGACAACAATAAGACAATTACTAGACAAACCACATTATAATGCTAATCTCCCATTTTTGTGTCTGACTGATAACAGGGCTATGCTGTACTTAGAAGGAAGGCCACTAATCCAGCTCAGACGTCTTAACAATAAACAGATGATTTTTAGAACAAATTGCACCTGTGTATGACAAGCAAGACAAATCCACTGCTGTCTCTTGCTAACCCTGACAGTCTCTAAGCCATGAGAAATATTTCTATCACGGATTTATAGAAAGGAACATATACACCATAAACAAAATATATTACTAAATGTTCTACTATGGGCACAAAGTAACACCATTACATTCAGATGGAATGATGTATACTATATATTAATACAAAAGTGTGCTGCCAAAGCACCAGCCTACTTGTAATATTAAGGAGAGCAAATCTGAACTGACCCTGTTAAGCAAATAGAATTGTTTCTAAATCACAAAATGCTTCATGCACAGCAACTGGGTTGACAAATTCAAAAACATCTTCTATGTGGTCAGACTTTAAAATCTTGGGCAAAAAATGAACCAAGAGTGTTCTTTTAGCAAATTATACGCTTCAGTTATTGAATAGGTGATGGTTCTTTTCCGCTTCTGAGTGGCAGTTATTTACATTACTATTAAATCCAGATTCTTCAAGCCTTTCATGTCCAAAAGGGATTAAGAAGAGCTGAGTAAATTGTTTATTTGTTATAGCCAGTTTTTATAAAAAAAAAAAAAAAAAAAAAGTTGCTACAGAAATACCAATACTGTAAAGACTTCAGTAACAAAAAGTGTAACCTTGAGTTAAAAGAATGACATCTCTAGCATTCTGACAGGCTGTTAAAGAGTATTTGGTTAATTTACAAAGAATAAAGAGATATGCATGGAAGTAGTTGTCATGCAAACTCTGCTGAATCAGTTCCTCTAGTTTTAACTAATCTACTAAATCAAATGTTTTTCTCCTTCAAACTTGTAGTTCTTTACCGTGCATGTCATTTGAGAAGACAGTTGAATAGCTTATTAGATCTTAGAAAAGTATTAACTACTTATTACAATTAAATTAAATTCTAGACTAGAAACAGGTATTGTCTTTTAGAAATACTTTAACATTTTATGATTGAAGTAAAAAGAACTTTTTTCAGGTTGAGTACTTCTTTAAAGCTGAACAGTGTTCTCCATAATATATCTTTGTGATTTTATTTTATTTTTTCATTCTTTCTATGTGAGCATATATGAGATGAATATGTCTTGCTTTCTTCTAGTTCATGCCCAGCCTATTTAGGTCATAGGGTCGGAGGGTGGCCTAATGGTTAAGGTGTTTGCCTTACAAACACGAGCTTCAGGGTTTGAGTCTCACAAGGGGCAATTGTCTAGGCTTAAAATGGCTCACAAAAGCAGTTAGCTTAGTACTAATCTATGAACCTATGAATCTATGAACCAATAGCTTACAATAACCTCCTAGAAGGTGCATTTGGTTTGCTCCATATGATACAAGACAGTTAATTATGATACACAGAATGTGTGTCAGTCAGACGTGAAATTTAAGCAAAGTCTTACACTGCCTTCTGCCATCAGGGGGCAACTTAGTGAGGGGAGCATCCAAATATTCCTTCTTCTGATACAAATATGCAGCATGATTTCTGAAGGCAGTAGTGAGTCAGTCATAATGTAACCCTCAGTTCTGGCTAGCAGAAGTAGGGGGCTCACTACACATGAAATACAAATATGCATTAATATTGAGTATTATAATATCCACTGAAGATAATTAAGGTCTATTTGGTCAGGTCTGAAAGATGTAGTAAATCCCCTTTCACCAGGTACTTCTTCTATCTGAACTTAGACAACTTTGAGTAAGTTACAGTTGTAAGCAGCAGACTATTTACATAAGTGATATTGGACATTTTGTCCCACGTAAAAAAAAAAAACGAGTTTGTTATCTTTCAGTCTTAACTAAACCGTATGTGATGAGTCTACCTTTGATGAATTGTGCTATATCCAAGGTTATATGATGTTATTCATCACTGTCTTGTCCACACTGATAATCCAATAATGATACTAACTATTCATAGGTTCACAGGTGTGTACTAGGCTAATGGCCCTGGAGCCTTCACAAGCCTAGCCCATAGGATTACCCTGACAAAATCCAGGTAATACTGTTGAAAAGAGCACATGTGCTATATTTTTTTAAGTAGTTTGAAGTAAGAACTCCATGGATCTGGAAATAACCTTTTATTACAAAAACAGATGTTTGTGGATGCTTTATTTTGTTAAGGACACTACCTCTCAAATTTTATAAGAGCTACATATTCTCTCATGATATCACAATGAGTCATATGCGAAACAAAGAGCATTTCTGCAGTAGCCTGACACCTCAAAATCTATAACAGAAGATATACTGCTCTATAATAGGTTTGTGGATTTCACTGTCAAGCATATGACTTCCTGTATTTCCAGATGCACATCTGATGTAAATCAATACTGACAATTTACTTCCCATATGCATATCATGATTCATTTTGAAGGAAGTTTATGACTGACTTTTCCTCTTTATAAAGGACAGCTTATTCTATAACCTTGGAAGGTGATATTTACTTTTAGGCTTAGGTATCCCAGCTTGGTATTAGTTCAAATACTTGCAAATAAAACTAGATCAGACCAGCTACAACCACTTGATAGTTACCTATAAAAACCGGAATGTAATAACAATTGCTAGAGCCCTTCTGAATAGTCTTCCAACTCCGTAATTTGTCTTGTTTTGGGTAACTCACTTAAAACCTTCAAATTGTAACCATTATGTTCAATAATAGGTTATCTTGGTGGGATATAAAGTAATGCAATGATCTCCATAGCATGATCAGACCTCTCCTTTAATACAAGGAGAGAGAGAAAAATCCACTTTTCTAGTTCTGGTAGAGGCACTCTTGTCAAATTTTAAATTATTTAAATATTTATTTATTTATTTTACCGTTTCTTTACCAGGATAGTCCACTGGGCCAAGAAGAGCCAAATCATAAGCAATTAAGAGATACAGTAATACAGGTGAAGAACATGGTATTAAAAATTACAATCTACAAAAGGAATTTAAAAAGAACATTTAAGAAAAACATTAGTAAATACTTATAAACTCCAAATTTATTTATTTATTTATTTACATTTGTTCAGTAATTCTCCAGTAGAATCACAAGGCACCAACAAAGGCAGTCCCAACACTGATTTTAAAAAACGTCCAACAGTAGTGCAGTAAAAAATAATTTATTCCATGTACATAACACCAAAAGCATTGTGTGCCTTTGGTTTTAGTCCTATGCTTTTGCTGTTATGTATGTGGAATAAATTATTTTTTACTGCACTACTGTTGGAAGTTTTTTTTTAAATCAGTGTTGGGACTGCCTTCATTGGTGCCTTGTGATTCTGCTGGAGAATTTGGAATTTATCAGTTTTTCATTTCTTCTCCAGAACTCCACTGCCTTTGGTTATTAGTAAATATTTACAAATACATTTATTCATACAATGGAGATATAACAGCAATGGCAAAGGAGATGCATATAGGTATCATATGAGAGTTATTGTAGGGTAAGTGGGACAGGAGGAGTTTAGTGCAGAAGTAAGAAAAAATGGAATAATAGGAAGAAGAAGGGTAAAAAAGTTTGGAGGTGAAGAGGAAGGTGGATTAGGAGGTGTATTAGCTTAGTGTGAGGTATGAGAAGAGAGAGGGAGGGAGAGGGAGAAAACAGGGTGTAATGCAGAGGGAGTTATGTGCAGTGAGAGCAGGAACATTCCCAGAGGGATGTGAGATGACAGTGAAGCAAGGTTTAAAGGTAGAGTGGTTATGGGCGGTACGAATAAGATGTGGTAGGGAGTTGCAGAGGCATGCTAGAAAAAATGAAAGTAGATGTTTGCCTGGCGGACGAGCAGGCTTGTGTAGTTCAATCAGATTCTGGCTACTGGATCTTAAGAGTCTATCAGGTAGATGCATTTTGAGAGAGGAGGCAAGGGAGGGGCAGAGAGAGGGGTTGAAGATAAGTTTGTGGGCATGAGTGAGTTGAATGTAGGAAAGATGATTGGGCAGCTCTATCCAATTTAGTTTGTGAAGGGGGTTACAGTGGTGGCTGGAGGATTTGTAGCCTGAAGCCAGCTTGGCAATTTTGTTGTAACAGGAAGAGAGTTTTGTCTTTAGAGAAGAATGTAGGTTAGTAAGAAGTGGGGCACCATATAGGAGGATAGGAATGAGGTATGTGATAGACAGAATAGATTTTGTAGGGGGAGTGAGGTAGAGATTATGGCGGTAAAGCATACCAAGATTCTGATGGGTTTTCTTGATGTTCGTTTGTAGGTTGGGTATCAAATTTAAACTGTTTGTCAATGAGGACACCTAGATTTTTGGCATAGAATACCTCCTTGAGAGAGAGGTATTGCTTTGGCTAGTAATGGAGAATGAGTTTTTATCTATGGTGGTGTTTTTAGAAGGAGTAAATACCACAAGTTTAGTTTTTGATGCATTTAGTGCCAGTTGGTTATCTAACATCCAATGTTCAGTGGAAGTGAAGGCATCCTGGGTTCTTTTTAAGAGAGTGGAGATGGAGGTGGCAGAACAGATGATCGTAGAGTCATCTGCATATTGGATAAGTTTAGCATTTGGGATGGTGTGGTGGAAGTAATTTATGAAGATATTGAATAGCAGTGGACCTAATATAGAACCCCTGGGGTACATCTGTAGGAGTATTAATGAAGGAGGAAGTGGCTTTTTTCCATTTGACTGCTTGTTGCATGTTAGAGAGGTAGCTAGTGAACCAGCTGATTGAAGAGAAGGATAGATTAAGATTAGAGAGTTTAGACAGAAGAAGGTTATGAGAGATAGTGTCAAAGGCCTTCAATAAGTCCAGAAGGAAGGTAGATACTAGGCAGCTGGAATCACGAGCTTTGTTGACGGTTTCAAGGACATAGAGGAGAGCTGTGGTCATGCTATGGCCAGGTCTAAATCCATGTTGTATGGGGATAAGCAGGTAGTTATCTATGAGGTAGGGTAAAAGTTGTAGGTGAATACATTTTTCAAGAACTTTTGAGATAGGGCATAAGACGGCGATAGGTCGAAAATTGGGAATATTGTTGTTGGGTGTCCCGTTTATGAAGGGGAATGATAAAGGTCTTGTTCCAAAGTTGGGGTACATAGCCTTCTTGAATTGACCAATTTATTAGAATGGAGATAGGGAAAGCTATGGCTTCAGCAGCTATTTTTAGAACGTAAGAAGGAATGTTGTCAGGGGCGTTGGAGCATGGTTTCAAGTTCAGAAGGAGTTTTTTATGGTAGCTGTAGGGAATGGTTTGACAGTGAAGGGAAGGGGTTGGGAAGTGGTAGTATTTTGGGAAGAAGAGATGTGAGAAGGTGGAGATGAAGATGAATGGTATCAATATTTACTATGTACTACATATTTACTAATGTACTTAGATCTAAGAGGGTGTCATTGTGTATGATTTGACCATTTGTTTGTAAACCGTATATTTTTGCAGGTCATCTTGGGGAACTCTGCCATCTTTTAGTAAAGTAATTATGTTTTCCAGATTAGAGTGTATGGTTATCCATTATCTGTATTTCCTTCTTATACTACAGGAGTAGTGCGAAAAGACGCAGGTCCCTTTCACCACACAGTTCTGTGGGTATTACAGAAAATCCTTCCTGCGTCAGACATACAATAGTTGGCTCATCTAGCATTCACTCGCATTGAAGAGCAAAAAAAAAGGTCTGATCCTCCACTCTGGCACTCCAAAGCAAGTCCATCAGATCTATTCCTCACCTCTTAGATGTAGAGCCAAATAAAGAAACATCTTTCCTCATCTGATGCTCGTCACCTAAGGAACAAGCCAACCAAGTGTGTTCTTCTCATCCTCTCATGCATATTACTCAAATTAGGAGAAAAAAGTTATAACATGCACACAAAACTCTGAAGTGCTTCAGTCCTGTGGCCTAACTGAAAAAAGCAGTATCACCATTGAGAAATGCCTCTGTGGAAATGAATACTGATAATGCACTATCGATTGACTAGCATCTCCCCAAGTCCTTATGTCTGTGGCACCCCACCTATCTATGCCTATGGACAGAGAAGTAAACCCCAACCCTACTGTGTTTTGTTCAGTTTCTTAACCAGTGGTTTTTTCCAATGTATTTACATAGAGACTGACATTTAAGGGTTAACTCAAGCTCACTAAACAAAATATACTGCGTCCAGTCTGCTAGGAATAGCCTTACTGCAACCAAATATACTACCCTAAGAAATTTAAACAAATGTAGTGAAAAAAGTTAATGATTTTACTAGGAAGGATTCAGCTTTCTGCACTACAGAGGTCATTAATTCACACAGAAAATGGAATAAATGCAACGTTGGAAGTAGTGCATTTTGAAGCTGGACACAAGGTGGGGCCCTGTGTAGCATTATTTTAAAAATAATTATTTTATTTTTATTGTGGCAACCAGATGGTTGTTGGAACAGTCTGATCAGTAATATAGACACTGGGAATGTCTGCTCTGGGCATTTCAGAGAAAATCTAGGTTTTAATTATTTTAATTTTGCCATTGTTCTCTTTATGTGGAGCAGCATTACAAGCCTTAGCAAGTTCAAGATAAACATTACACTCCATCCAGTACTCATGTTACCTCTTCAAAAAAATTAAACAAGATTCAAAAGGCAATATCACCCCTTAACAAACCCATTCACCTTCAAATCTAACTAAAGAAGGTTCTGTGTCATTCCTGATAAATTCCATTATAATTATTTGCACAATTTTGCAAGTGTGTCAAGTGTTTTATAAACTTTTTTTGTGACCAACTAATTTTTATGAAGGAGCACCAAACTGTCTGTAATAAGCACACTGCTTCCTACTCAAAGTAATATTTATTTAAAAGCATTCTGCTTATGCTATTTAGATGGGCAAATTGGAAGGTAGGTCCCATGTAGCCGAAGCCTTTGTTAAGTGAAGTGATTTTTAGAAAAATCTTAACCATGGCCTTAACATTCTTCAATAGTCAGATCAATGTCTAAATCTATTTTTTTCAAAATGTTACATTATTATTTAACAAAATAATACAGTCTTCACCACCAACTATTTTTTAGTAGGATTCTGATCCTGTTAGTGAATTTGATATTTTCTACTGAAGGAAAATGTTTAAATATCAGTACACAGCAAAAAAATAATTGAAGAGAAGAATATGTTCCCATCTTTTTTATAAAAGCCACATTCCGTAAATGGCACTGCAATTATTTTGTTGTACAAGCATTTAATCCAGTTTCTCATTCTGTATTGCATCATATTAGATTTTAATGCCAGTAATAGCTACCCTTGCCCTGTATAATGAAATGGCTTCCTAATCAAAATTAAATTGGCTGTGGTTACCCAGACTGCTTTACTAGTGAATGCAAAAGCCTTCTCAGCACCTTGCATATCATTCTGAGGGTGTAGCAGTATAAATTAAATGAGCAAATAAAAATAATAAAAAAAAAATATGAAAAATAAAACCAAAAATAAAAACAAAAATAAAAAATAAAATATAAAAAAAGACAACCATGACTACTTCTTTTACAATATAAACTGCACTGCTGTCATCTATATTCAACCTATTAATAAAAATACACTTTTAAATAATGATGACTAGAAGGATTTTGTGTCCAAGTGTTTTAGAAACTTTTTTTTTTATCACCAACTGATTTTTATGAAGGACCACCTAACTGTCTGGCCCAGTAATGAGCACACTGCTTCCTACTCAGAGTAATATTTATTTAAAAGCATTCTCCTTTTTTGTGACCAACTGATTTTTATGAAGGACCACTAAACTGTCTGGCCCAGTAATGAGCACACGGCTTCCTACTCAAAGTAATATTTATTTAAAAGCATTCTGCTTATGTTACTCAAATCGGCAAATTAACAGGTAGGTCTCATGTAGCCAATGCCTTTGTTAAAAGAGAATTTTAGAAAAATCTTAACCCGTGACCTTAACATTCTTCAATAGTTCGATCAATGTCTAAAACAATTTTTCAAGATGTTACATTATTATTTAACAAAAGAATACAGTCTTCACCACCAACTAATTTTTGTAGGATTCTGATCCAGTTAGTGAATTTGTTATTTTCTACTGAACGAAAATGTTTAAAATATCAGTACACAGCAAAAAAAAAATTGAAGAGAAGAATATGTTCCCATCTTTGTTATAAAAGCCACATTCAGCTCTTAATTTTAATAAATGGCACTGCAATTATTTTGTTGTACAAGCATTTAATCCAGTTTCTCATTCTGTATTGCATCATATTAGATTTTAATGCCAGTAATAGCTACCCATGTTCTGTATAATGAAATGGCTTCCTAATCAGCGTGCATTATGAAATGAACTACCATATCCATGTCTGCATTCAGAAAAATTGCTCTATAGAATATCTGATTATCTTGTATCATTTTACTCATATTACATCTGATACTTAAGTTTGCAATACATTTTACATAAGCAGATAAACGCATAGCTCTCCAAATTAAATCCACTTGTTAAACATTATGATTCATTTTCTTTAGCCCTATACACATCTGTCTCTGATGAATAATCCCATGAAAATCAATAAGCCTTATACAGTTCTGATGGCAATCCATTCATGTTTTCAGATGAATCATTTTTGAATGAGCTAAAAACTACCCACATTTCTTTTATATTTTCCATCAGTATTAGTTTACTGTTCTATTCTTTTAACATTGTTTTTATTTTTTTTCTTCCTGCCTTCCCTTTTATAAATGTTCCTTATACATTTTCAGAGTTGCCCTATGTATTAACATTTAAACCATTCAGTAATCCTTTCTTTTAATGGCTGCATTAATTTACTGTGCAATCTTTCTATATAATTTATAAATTGCTGCTGGCAGATAAATTATTTTAAGTTTCGAATCTATCCTTTTGTTACTGCCATATTGCTTCTATTTTACTGTAACTTCAAAAATTTTTGTTCTACCTGACTTCATGATATAAGAGATGGAGGCCTGACTGATGAGACCCAGGTGACCCAAGAGCGATTACCATCTCAGTCACTGGAGAAGCCAGGGAGGGTGGGGTAGGAAGGAATGTCACCTTGCCAGCTTGTTCACTCCAGGAGAGAGCTGATGTACCTTTCTCTGTGATTTGACTCTCCCCCAGTGACTGGGGGTGTATTGTGAACAGAAGAATCACATTACAGGGTAGGACAGGAACTGACTGACAATATTTGTGATGATGCATGTGATGTCCAGTTAGGCATTGACAGGTTAACAAGGGGGCTGATGAAGCAGCAGCTCAAGGCCCACATATCTGAAACAGGCCCTGCTGCAATTTAATCTGAAGTCTTGTAGGATTGTCATACCAAATAAGTAGGCCCATTGTAATTTCTAGTTCAGCTCCATAAGACTCATAATCCAGCACTGCAGGTGGGGCATTCCAAAAAATCCCCTGTACACATGACAGTGTATATAACACTGTAAGATCTTCTCTGCATGTTCACACCCTCTTCCCACCATGACCATGAATTTGGTAGTCCTGGCCATTTGGGGGATAGTACCAGAGACACATTAACTAGGAGCAACTGGAGCAGAAATTGCCAGTTGGTCAGACTTAAAGTATCCAGTATGGTCCCCCCAAAAAATTACGTTACTTTTTCACTTTGAATCTGAATTTGTAACTGCCTTATCAGAAAGAGGAGAGCTGCATCCTAGTATCTCAGATCTATTCTTCCTAAACATACTGGACCATTCCAACCATTAGGCAATGGGGTGGTTTGGGTGAGTGTGTGTGGCAGTTACCTCATATGCAGCGTGCAATAACTCACAGATTAACTGATAAAGTCATGCCTCTCCTCTCTACTGTAAGGAATATGAGGTGCTAGCAATGGAGTAAATTATATGCTTGCATAGATGTGTGACTGTAGTTCATCTCAGGAACAGTCCACAGAAATAAATCACCAACCCAAAATGTGCATTTCCTTCAAAAACAACAAGAAAGGTGACCAACAGGCAACAACAAGCTGGAAATATTATAGACACCCAAACCCAGGCACATTAAAGACTGCAACATTTTAACCATACTTAAAATTCAAAGAATTTATTTATTGATTTTGCTTATGGTTAATGTCCATCTAGGTTAGGCCCATATGCAATAGAGACCTGCCTCTAACATATGCCATATATTTAACAACCAATCAAGAGAACAATAAACTGCACTTACTATGACATATTAAAAGGGTCTATTGTCAGCCATCGAATGGGCTAACCATTGACAGTTGAACATTGAACAATAAGCATTGAAGGTTCACTCACCAGACTTTCATTTCATTGACAGCACCACTTCCCTGTCTCTCACACATGGAAGTGTTTAAACCCATTTTCTCCACTCTAGTGCAGTCTCAGAGTTGGTATATATAGTAAGGGTGGGGAGGGGGTGAAGCTTGCCACCTTGGTGGGTTTGAAACACCTTTGTACATGAGATGGGTAAGTGTTAGACAAGTAGTTACTTACCCTGTCAATGAAATGAAAGTCCAGTGAGTGAACTTTCGATGGTTATTGTTCAATGTGCAGCATTCGATGGTTCGTCCAATCCATAGCAACACATATGTTTTACACAGGATTTGAAGCTGGCATCTAACCATTACCCCTAAAAGTAATGGCAGGAATACACCACTGAATGCTTTCTACACTCACATTCAGTCACAAAAGTAAAGTTGTTAACATCAGCAATACTATCAGTACTACATATTTTATTTACAGTCAGAAATACAGAAGGAATGTTGTTCATGCAGAGGAATAAATAATCAAAGCAGCTTACATTAATTAGGGTATTACATCAAAGAACAATACATATGTTGGTAGTCAAACAGATAATACTGCATTTTCTTCATTGTTTTAGTTCATAGGTAGGTACTAGGCTATTAGCCCTAGGGCCTATATAAGCCTAGCCAAACTATACCCTGGCTTTTGCCACCCAAGAAAATGATTTTCCTGTGCCCCTGTCAAGCAGAGCCACAAAAGTGATCCTCGGGTGAATTTCCTATCTCCCATCCAATCATCAAGATTTTTCTTGAAGATTGCTACTGAGGTGCTTTGTTTGATATAGATAGGTAGTTTGTTCCAAAGTATGGGAAGTCTCTGGGACAGGAATCTATCCCTCCAGCATGTTCTGTTTATTGTGGTGACAAGGTTTAGGTCCCTAGAGCATGTAGCTCGGAGGGATTGGGATTTCTTTAAGTAGAGCATGTCCAACAGCTCTGGGTTTGACATAGCTTTATATGTTAGGCAGAGATTGCCTCTGAGTAGGCTGGAGTTTTAGGGAATGTTTGAGGCTGGTAATCCTCTTTATGAGATATTTATGCGGCCTTTCCAGTTGTTGTAGATGTCTTGTGAGGTACATACCAAAAGGGGCGTTGTACTCTATAATGGGTCTAATTAGTGATGAGTAGAGGGGAACAGTGACCTCTTTTGTCCTGGATGAGAAACCTTTTGTGGTGAGGTGTGCCACGTAGAAGGATTTCCTGACTACTGTGGCGATGTGATTATCAAAGGAGAGACTACTGTCCACCTGTGTCCCAAGGTCTCATCACACTTTTGGTGTTAAGTAGACTACTGCCTATGTGGTAGTTCATGGGTACAGAGTTTTTACCAAAAGGGATGACAATGCATTTTTTGGCACTGCACTTGAGGCCATGGTTTTGACACCAGGCATCTGTCTTAGTGAGGCCCTTTTGTAGGATGTCCACATCATTAGGCATTTCAATTATGGCTCCTAGTTTGCAGTCATCTGCAAACCTTGTTAGCCAAAGACCTTCTGTGTTACCCTGTACTTCAGAGAAGTAGATACCAAACAGGAGAGGAACCAGGACTGAACCCTGCGGTACTCCACTTGTCACTGGTCTGAAGTTGGATTTAGAGTCTGCTACTTTCACAGTGTGGGTTCTATCAGTGAGCCAGTTGGCAACCCATCTTGTGACATAGGGATTTATACCTAGTTTAGTGAGTTTATCTATAATTCCAGAGTGGGGGATGGTGTCAAAAGCTTTGGCGAGATCTAGATAGACTGTGTGAACCACCTTACTTTCATCAACGGCTTTGGTGACCGCTTCAAAGAAGTCTATCAGGTTTAGGAGACATGATCTGCCTTTTACAAACCCGAACTGGGTAGGGTCCAGAGTTTGGAGATTACCAATGTCATTGTTTAAAATTCCATGATGATACGTTCCATAGCCTTGCAGACCAGGCTCATCAGGCTAATGGGGCAGTAGTTCCTGGGGTCCATGGTGGCTCCCCCTTTGTGGAATGGATAACCATTGCTGTGTGCCATTAAGTGGGCACAAAGCCTGAGGTGAGGCTACGAATGAACATGGTACTTTGGTAGGGTACCAGTTTATTCTGTAGTTCATGTAGAATGCAGCCTTGGATGTTGTCAGGTCCCATGGATGCTGTGTTCTTGGCTTTGGAGAGTGTGTTTTTATCTGTGCAGCTATGATTACAGGAACTTTGCATTCTTCCGGTATAGAGATGGGCCTTTTAGGTGGTAAGAGAGGGGTAAAGCTAACACTGAACCTATCTTCCAAGATCTTGGCAATATCAGTTGGTTCTGTATATTTAATGCCATTGTCCTGTAACTCACAGCAGATCTGAGTGTTGTCATTGAAAGTCTTGACATAGCTATAGAATGCTTTGTGGTTGTCTTTAGAATAAGTGGCAATTTTGTTTTCGTAACTAGATTTGGAGGATTTTATGAGGGATCTCAGCTTCTTACTGAGGCTGACCACAGAGTTCCTCCAATCATGGGATTTTACTCTTTTTTGCAACAGTTTCTTTCTTCTGTTGTAGAGTTCGTTTATGGCAGGGGACCCGACCACCAGATTGGCTTCCTTTTTTTGGAGGATAACATATTGGTTCTGTTAGAGATTGCACAATCCATGCACTCGTGTAAGTGCTTATAAAGTGCATTTCTATAGGATTCAGCAGTCGTACCTCTATTGTATGTCAGCATGGGTGTCGTGAAGTTTGCCACTTCTGTCTTAAGAAGCGTGAAGTTGGTTTTGGAGAAATTTTTTACGGCGGTTTCCCTAATGGGGGTTGGAGGTGGGATGTGGTTGTCTAGGGCGATTAGCTTGTGGTCAGATCTGAACAATGAGGAATTGACCTCTGGTGTGGAACACCGGTTGCCCATTTTGATAATGACCAGGTCTAGGATATAGCTGCCCCTGGTAGGGGTGTGGATAAGTTGATCCAAGGCATTGGAATTTATGAATTCTAGAAAATGTTGAGCACAAGAGTTGGTACATGAGTAGTTTTCCCAGTTAATGGTGGGGTAGTTGAAATTGCCCATTATTATGGTGTTAGGTTGTACCCTAATATTTTCCAGTGTATCAAGAAATGAGGAATGGGAATCTTGGGACATGGTGGGGGATCTGTAGCAAGCTACAGTTTGGATTGCGGTCTTGCTCAGAGTTAGTTGCACTTGGATAATCTCGGATGCATTATGCTGAGCAACTAGCCTGGAGGTGTGGATATCCTTAATGAATATGGACACGCCTCTGCCTTTAGTGTTTCGGTCCAGGTTAGGTGGCCAAAAGGTGTGGTATGAATTATAGCCTGCTAATGCAGGCCTTGAACCAGGTCTCTGTCACCACACAGATGTGGATGTTCTCCATTTTAAGGAGTGCCTCAAGTGAGTGCATTTTGAGGTTTAGACTTCTAGCATTAAGTAGCATTACCCTCAGATTTTGCTTGCTTGTTCCTGTTATTGTGGTGAATTTGTCATTTGAACCTTGCCTAAAAAAGGCACTATGGGGTGGCAAGAGCCTTAGCCAGTATCCGGAATCCCAAGGGTGATAGGTGTAGGCCATCTCTGGCATAGCATCGTGGTTTGTCAATCATGTCATCCCAAGCAGACAGATACTGGATCCCCTTAGAATGACACCAGAAGCTTAGCCAATTGTTGAAGTCAATCATTTTGTCCTTGTACTGTAGTATCATTCTGCGTGATGGCAGGATGCCACTCAGGGCTAGGGACATACCTGCCTGGGCTTCAAAACTGGACAGCTCCTCCATGTCTCTTTTCATGTAATCCAGGGTGGTACGTCTCAGGTCATTCACACCAACATGGACAATGACAAAGTCAATATTTGTACTTGTTGTGGAGTGACCTGAGTGTGTGCATTATGTAGTGGATCCTGGCACCTGACAGCCAGCTGACAGTAACTTTCTCCTTGTTTAGCCTGGTGAGTAGAACATCAGTGTGCCTGACTTTAGAGTCACCTATGGCTAGAGTGTTGGGTACATTGTTATGCCTTATGGGCTGTGGTTGAGTGGCACACTGAATTTGTGGGCTATGTGTCATCTGGGTTATGTTGGGGGGTGAAGGTTGCTTGCGTTTCTGCTTTGGAGGTCCCTGTTGCTTGGGTAGATTTTTATTGAGAGCCTCCGTGAATGTAGGTGTGTGTTTTGTGCTTCTATGTGTGTGTTTTGGTGGTGTAGGTTTTGAGGGACTATGTGAGGAGTGTAGTGTGGTGCAAGTGTTTACCTTCTCCACTTGACTGTCTAGTCCAGTCTTGGGTGAAGAGAGCTTTGCTGCCACTTTGGCTATATAAGTGCATCTATCACAAGTTGTAGTGTTTGGTGTTAGGAGGAGAGGGTTGTCTGTGTACATGAGGCAATTGCTGCATTGCCCCAAGATGCCCAGATTCATCAGGTAGACAGGAGAAAACACCAGGAGCTGACCCTTAGACATGCCTGTATAGGGGATAGGTGCTTACTTATTAAGTACTAAAAAGTGTTTTCCTCTAGACAAGTGAGGAAAGTTGAGTGCTGCAGTAATTTGTAGCTTATTTAGTGCTTACAATGAGTTCTGAACAAGTGCTGAGCTCAACAAAACAGATTTGAGTGCTGAAACTAGAAAACTGGCTAGTTCTAAGAAACAAAATTAAGCTAGAAGGCTTCCCTCCAACACAGAAAGGCTTGGGGGCTCAGAAGCTTACAAACAGTCTTGAATACAACAAATCTGTATCTGGACTAGATGACTTACATGAAAGACAGGAAACAAGCTTAGAAATTTTTTTTGTAAAGTGGAAAGGGGAAAGGAGGAGCAGAAACTAACTGGGTTGGCCTTCTCAAATGTTCTCCCTGGATTAGGTAGAATGAGATAATGACACTAGACTGGGAGGAGTGTCCAAGATCAAATTTACAGTATTAGTGGGCAGCTGCAAAGGCACCAAGTATAAGAACACAATACCAATAGGGAGGGAGGATGGGAACCAATATGATACACTCCTCAGAACAAAAAACCCAAACAGATGCTTAATAAATGTAGAAATATCCAGTACATTGGTAAGATATGCCAGCATAGCTAGCTGGAGTTTTGTAAAGAATTATATGTCATTTGAATATCAAACTGATTTGTTCAGATGCTTGTGTTAAAGATATATTTGTAAAGCTGCTTGTGTTAAAATGTATCAACAGTGGGTCCCTGCTGGACAGAAAAGAAATATACATATATGTCAGGCTGTATTGTTGTAACTGCTGAAATGTTTATATTTTAACAGAGATTACTGGAAGGGAAGGGGTTAAACTCAGCCCAGCTAATCTTAAGAAAAATAGCATGAATTAAATGACTTAACAGATGCAATGTCTCTACAATAGCCTTTCTGCAGGAAGGGGAGAAGTGTTTGAATTATTTTATAGTTTCCAGATGTTGTATTAAGCCTTAGCAAAGTTCTATGTGTGTATTGTGACAGATCTGTGCCAATTCCTGGCTCAGTTGTTAGTGAGGGGTTTAGTGTGGGAAATGCAGATTCAGGTGACCAAATGTGATGTCATTCTGTAGCCAGCACTGAAACTGTATTTTGATATTAGTGAGAGATGTGATAGAAGCACTCAGCACTCTGTTATTGGAACTGCCAACAAATATACTCATCCAATCCTCTTAGCTTGCTCTAAGCAAGTAAGTAGGGAACAGTAATTCTTCAGTCAGTTAGGAAAATATAATGAGATTAGCTAAATATTGTTTTTCTCTATGTGTCTGAATTTTTCAATCTGTGTTATTTTTATATTTCTTGTGAATTGAAATTCTGCTTTTTATTGCGATGAGATATTCACTATTGTCATATTTATTGATTTTTTATGAAACATATCTAAACCTTTAATTTTTGCTTGCCTTTTACAAAATATTTTAACCTTTGAGAGCACTTGCATTTATTTTGTGGCACTGTGGCTTCATGTTCTTGAAACCTCTTGCTACTTGTAAACACTACTATTTGTATAAGTATTCATTTTACTAAGTATAATTGGGTACCCTGGTAAGATCCAAAGAGTAGCTGGTTTTGGGGTGTTCTGGTGGCAGTATGTACCTTATAGTCTGGGTTGAGGTTGCATAGTGGGTAAATCTGTGTCAGCCTTTCCCAGATGTATGTGTGTGTGTGTGTGTGTGTGTGTGTGTGTGTGTGTGTGTGTGTGTAAGTCAAATTTCAAAGATTGTGTGTGTCAGCTACTTGGAACAGGAGAGAGAGCACTGATTTCCCACAGAAGGTGGTGGAGGACTTGGATTGGAACACTTGGCTAAGGACACAACTATGAGGTGGTCAGTGTAATCTTATTTGGGGCTTGGAGAGGAAGTCCAGCCCCAGGACTACAGTGTGCACTCCCTATGTGCTGTTTAGGGAAATTCTGCTCAGTGCAGAGAGCTGCATTTGAAAATACTGTGTGTGTCTATTTTTCCTAGTGAATGTTCCCCCTCCAGAGTCAGTGCTGAGGGTAGAGACTCCTTGATCACTGACCCAGAGGAGGGACATGACACTCACCAACAAGGGAAACAGTTGCATTGACAACCCCCCCCCCCATGTCATGTACTCACTGGTGAGGTCAGATCACAAAGCTGTCTACTTTGAAATAAAAATCAACTTAGAAAACCCAGTTAAACCAGTAACCATTAGGAACTATTCTAAGACAAATTACATTCAATTAAATGACTGTTTATCAATACTCAAGGTTCCTTCTAACCCTAAGAGCACAGCAACCTACGCAGAATTATTCAAAGAATTCCTATGCAAACATCCACAATACACGAGGAAACAAACTCATACTGGGCCATAAAAACAAAACCTGGGTGATGTATTACCTATGTGGGCAGGCAACATTAATCAAATGTATCACTTTATAGCAGAACGTAAACACTCAGAAATGTACTCCTGAAATTTACACACAAAGTGGATGAACTTAACTCATTACATCTGAGTGACACCTTCAGGTGCATCTGCAGTTAACTCCTACTGACGTCTCTGGGCATCAAATATTGCTTGTTCATACTTGCATCAATAATTCCAAAACCATGCTATGTACAAAGTTTTATAATATTTCATCTTAAAGCTTATACAATGGCAAACTAAACTGCATTAATATTTTACCTCTGTCTAATGCAGGTCAAGAGATATTAACTGTTGTTTTTTATGACATTAATTTATACAGATATAATATTCACATTTTTCTAAACAACCAAGTAACACAGACTGAACTTCTTAGCCTCATATGAAAGCTCTCAGCCTGATGAATAAAATGCTGCTGATAGTATATGTGTAACTTGAGTGGTTGTTGAGACAGTGTAAGTTTACAAAATATTACAAATGTAAGAGTTACTGTGTTTACTGTGACTTATAAAATTCAGTTTAATACTTAGAACCTAAAGAATACTATCACTATATAAACAGTTTGTGCTGAAGGGTTTGCCATTTATACTTCCTAGTTCATAACCCTTATGGTTCCAGGCATATGAACATTTGTTTGAAATGTGAGGACATAATTTGACTCTGTCAAAATGCTTAGGCTGTGTCCATTGGAAGTTACAAAGCAAACATCCTGAGCTCCATTGGAGTGAATGTGTTAAGATCAACTTTTTAGATGTGGAAATCAAAAAGGACAGCATGTGTAGTTTCCACACTTCTACATACAGAAAACACACCTTTTTGCACTTCTAAAGCTGCCACACAACTGTTCAGAAGAGCGGAGTTGTCAAAAGCCAGTTTATTAGAACCTCCAGATTTATATCTGTCAATAATGAGCATATGACACAGTTTAACAATCTTAAACATGTTTCATTAATGTGGTTATCCAACTGGTATCACTTACTTTTAAATGGTGAACATACTTAAGAATAGGGAGGAGAGATATGTCCCTATTATTAAAAAGGGTTTATATAAACTGAAACTAGAAGTACAATCTGGTAAAATTGATCAAACTGCCATCCAAGTTGTAAAGCATTTCTCTAACACCAACGATAACATGCTGCATTAAACCTTTGACTTGGGTGATATCCAGACTATTATATGAAACAAACGGAAGCTTCAGCAAGGGGATGATAACTGAAAAATAAGGTCCCCATATATGTGAGGCAGAGTCCCTCACTAGCGCTCTTCAAGAGGAATCTTGATGACTGGATGGGAAACAGGAAATTCACCCCAGGAATCACATCTGTGGCCCTGCTCAACAGAGGCGCAGGTAACTAAACCTTATGGGAGGTGAAAGCCAAAGATTTTGGCTAGGTTTAATTATGCCCTAGGGCCAATAGCCTAGTACCTACCTATGAACCTAAAAGCATGCTTCGAGAATCAGCCAAGCTTTACCTTTAAAAATTGTACCAATATTAAGGGAATTTTGGAAAGATCACTGAGATCATATTGCAATGGTTTAGAAAAAAACAATAAATGTGGGAGATGTAAACAGTGTCTACATATACTGACACAGAAGTGGACATTGTCTTGTTTAACAAAATCAACAAATGGTTGGCCAAATTGAGACACTCATGTACAACATATAGAGTTGTTTACCTAGCCACATGCTGTACATGTCCCACCTTCTATGTGGGAAAGACTAACAACTGTCTGAACAAAAGAATATACCAACACTTGTACAGCATCAACAAAAATTATGACAAAAGTGCGTTGGCAAGGCATGCAGAAGCCTGCATTAACTTCCAAATGTTTAAGTTTTCTGTTCTAGGAAAAAATCCAATTACACACATACACAGGTAATTGGCAGAATTATTTAGTACACAGAGAAATGTCTTGGCAGATATGGACTAATGCCAGTAGTCTACCAGGACTTAATGAAGGTATGTCTATCACTAGTGAACTGAAGCACAGAGCTATTAAATTATAACATTTATTTATTCACTGGTACTTTAATATTGTTTTTACATTTTTTTTCTTGTCAAAGTAGCATTAGCTACACCTTGTCATTTCATAAACAATAGTGTTTTATTGGCTTAATTTTTTTTTTTTTTTTTTTTTGCTATAATATTTTTGATTGGTTGAATTTAGGGGTTGTGTAGTTAAATGTCTTATGTAAATGCATGTAATTAGATGAAAGCACCTAACCTATTAAAGTTCTTCTACCTTTTTCTACCTGGACATTTGTTTTTTAACTTGTATTTTGTTTTTATGGCACAGTGTGAGCTCATTTGCTTGTGTGTTGTGATTTTTTTTGGATACAGTTTTTGTGCAAACTCTCCACTATGTCAGCATCAAATATGGAAGAACTTTTTTGCAATGGAACCCCCACCCCAGCCTTCCAGTTTTAATGGACAACCTAACCTTGCTTATTCAATAACTGTCACAAGTAGTATATCAGCAAACACATGGTGATAACAAACAAAGCCCTCAGGATACAGACTGAGGTAATAACAAGCAATCAGACATGCATTCTGTAATGGACAGGATTAACATTCCAGTTAGACACAAGCAACATTTTTCTCAATAGACTATTTGGGAATAATTAGTGTCCATAAGCAGTTGGAACATTCTACATTACCAGATGAGATAGATTAAATAAGATCCATGGAAGGTGAATATTTATCTCTTGACCAGCAAATTCAGAAACTGGACAAGGTTTTATATAAATTTAAAACACTATAACAGGACAATTATTTTCTTAATGAGAGTGTCAAGTGACAGCATGTACAGAAAGGATTAACAGTTTGGAAATATCCACAAGGTGTTGAAAAAAATTCTTGATTCCACATGGAATTGTTGGAACCTTTTGATAAAACCAGGTTTGATCTAGCCAGGTTAGTGATCAGAGAGAATGAACATCAGATGAAAATATTGAAAGACGGAATCTCTAAACTACTCAATTTTAAAACTGGGGACCTCAATTTCACACAACATAAACAGATTTTTGATAATGTATTTCATTGAGTGGATTGTAAATAACCTGCTATAACATGAAGGAAAGCTAAAAAAAACTACAGAGGGATAACAGATCACAGTAACAAGACAGTGTATCTAAAGATCAACACCTCTGGTCACACACACACCAATTTGGGGTATGAAAAAAATCATGTTGATGTACACCAGATTGAACAAGACACAGAAGTCCCTTTACATCAACCTTTACCCAAGTGATTGGACAGGATAGCCAACAAATAAACAAACTGGCAGGAGTTATCAGTGAATCAGGGAAGAAACACAAACCACCTGTATTGAACAAGAAATCAACAGAACAACAGGTGGTGATGACAGCATATGTTCCGGATATTTTACTGGCTAACCCCCATTCAGGTATTTTTACAGCTACATCATATTTTAAATTCAGTATCTATAATTTTACTGAACAAATTATTGGTCCAGAAAACCATGAGTTATTTTAAAAGCTTTTTCTTTATTCCATCAGGATGTGCAAACATTGAGCACACCATTACTGACTGAAAATATTTGTTAGAAAGTTGAAGTTATGGGTGCTACTAGGTGATAACACTACACATGACAGTGTCTTTTTAATCCCACCACAAATCCAATTGTTACAGTGTTTGAAAAAGCATGTGAACATGAATTTGGGGACATTTTAGAAAATAAGAAAGCACACAGGTTTAACATAAATAAAAGAGTGGTACCAAAGCTTTAAACTCAATTCCAAAAATGCATTAGAATACCCTTTGGGAAGCTGTCATGAATAAAACATACCTAAGAGTCAGTCTAGTAGTATGTGATCTGGGAATATATGTAGACAGCAATCCAGACTTTTACCAAGACAGAGCTAAGATAATAAGACAATCATTTTAAGTCATCCAACGTTTAGGTAAGGATAAGGCATCCAGTTCCAAGGAAGTTATAGTACCGCTCTACTTATCAGATGTATCATTGAATACAATGCCCAGTTTACCGTGTATCTAATCAGACACTTGCAATAGCTGGAATGCCCACAGAGGTTTCTTACCAGGAGAACACAAGGCATGAATACCCTGTGCTACAATGATTGTGTAAATGCTCTGTCTCTGTATTCAGACTCCTACGGACTGCCAAGTGGGGACCTTTGCCCTGCTTACAGGGCTTCCCCAGATCCAGCTCTAATGGATCTGTTGCATATGCACAAAACAAACAGCACCAGAAACACTAACTCCAGGGATCTGAACTTCACTTGTGACATAAACTGAATGAGCTGGAGAGACAGATACGTGTCCTAAAGTATCCCCGCACTATGGAATAGGCTACTTGTTCATGTAATTTGATATACAATGTAATTGTTCAGTAATAGCTTGTGTTATTGTACTTGGCTCATGGTGGGTCTTATGAATAACCCACCTATAAGGTCAGCAAATTATTAAATAAATAAAGGAACCTGAAAGGCAGAAAAGGAAGAAAAAGGAGACGATGATGATGACTTCATGGCACTTAAAGTACATGTCCAAACTGACACTCTAGGTAAAGCTGTGCTGTCAAGACTTGATGGTGCAGAGCTTTTCTCCCTGAGCCTGCTCTGTAAATGGACTTTGCCCAGTTAAGCAAGCAGAGGTGATGGCTATGAGAAATTATATATTCAAGGATATAAACTGTTCATTTTCTGAATCAGATGGTTTGAAAGGAGACATGACCATGTCTGTTAGGAAATTCATATCAAAATGTGTATTGGCTGGGTTCTTCAAAAGCGGCCTGAAATTAAGACATTCTTGAAAAATTGTTTAACTAACTGGTGTTGGAGGTGAGTCAGTTGAATAAATGAAAAAAAATATTAAAAAATTAGAGCTAGATAATAGAAGGTAGAAAGAGCTATAAAATGAAGCCAGATGTTGGAGTAACAGAGATCCAAGTCAAGAAAATGTTTGAAATAAGCCAGTCATATCCATATACTGAGCAAGTATGAAGGAATGTGAAATCGCAAGGCAGTCTGACTGAATACAGGAGGGAAGCCACCATCTCCAAACCTCTGTCCATAAACAAAGTTAGGAAAATGAGATGTGTGAGGCAGATGAAGAATCTAAGGAACAAAATTACCAAAAAGTAAATTCTCTTGCCCAACATGTCCACTGTCTTGAATTCCACATCTGGAGGAAGACTGACTAAATGCCAGTGCTCTAGGACATATACAGAGCTCATTAAATAACATAAGGGTCTATTACATGGTATTATTTTAAAAGGAAAGGGCACTTATGGGGAAACTCTATAAACAATCAGTCTTTCTGGGAACCTAGAAGCACCTTACAAACTTATTGCAGAAATGACTTCCTTGAGTAAACATCCTGGATAAGACAACTCAAGGCTCTATTTCACTCAGCATTAGAAAAGAAGAGGTTTTTGAAGCAAGCACAAGGAATATCAAGAAGGCATTACTGGCCACTTTAAAGTGAATTATGTAAGCTAAGACCCTCCCTGAAAGAAAGAACATCCATTTGGGAGGTACAAGGATGCAAATTTATTGTCCCTATTGGTCACCAATATAAAAACATCCATCTGTTCCATTTTCAACAGGCAGAGGGGTATGCATGACAAGAAGACAACAGTCTCCTACCAGGCCCTCAAGTTCCACTCTTATGTATATGAAGAATTTTCTTGTGTGGGGGAAACTAGGAAAACTGATTAGACAAGGCCATAAAACAGATTCTGGAAAGTGTGAGGTGTCTGGCACAGGGTTAACTGGTGAATGGCCAAATACGTAGATGCTGCTGCTGTGGTGCATGCAAAGAATGAAGTATCAGTCACTGGTTCTAGATGTCTTCCTATACATTTGGGGGTGGGCCCCCACTAGCCTACAGAATGGCCGTGAGGTAGAGAGAATGCATAGGGTGGTACAATGCAGATTGGAATAAAGACATACATTATACAACATTGATTGGAATACCTGACTGCTTATTGCTTGGATTTCAGCAGCCTTGCTTCAGTTAATGGTTGGGCTCGACTGCTGTAATGCCTTTTTTCCTGTAAAGTGGTGCCTTCCTACTCAAGCTCATGCATTTCCAAAAAAACAAGGTGAGATAATGACTTCTTGCTAGAGGGCAGTGATCAGCAGGGAAGCATGGAGGCCATGAGCATATCAATGTAGTCAGTAGGGGAAGACAGGATTACAACTGTTAAGGACAGATTCAGAGTATCTTATTTTCTGCCAACTATGTTCCTGCCAGAAATCTTTAGATAGTACATCTTGCCCAGTTCTTCTGCTTGGCCATACCCTTCAGTGCCATGCAGCTGGCATAGACAAAGTTATCAATCATTCATTTTTAGATTTCACTGAGCTGCAAGGTTAAATTAGCCTACATAATGATACCTTTCAAATCAGCAATCTGGCTCAGTGCAAAAAAGACAATATCACTAGTGGCAGTGGCTTATGATTTAATTACTTCAGCCACGGTAATCCAACCTCTGATTCTTATGCATCAGCTGTGGGAACTTTTCAAACAGCTAATGTTAGATGTCCAATACGTGTGCCTGGAAAAAAATGGAGCCAAAAGAGTGCTCACCCCTTCTAACCATAATATCAGGATGCCATTCTTCATTCAGTGGCAAGAGGCTTAGTGAGAGTATGACTTTTGTGACTAACATTTTTCAAATGGCTTAGGAGAGGCCACAAGGCAAACAAAACACAACTGTGGTATCCACATAATAGTTGCACATTAAGTGATTTTTCTCTTTCAAGAAGAATTTTCACCATCATTAAGATAAGCCCCACACATCTGGTAACAGATTTAGATCAGATCACACTCACCTTAACAAGAATCTTTCCCTTGAGTGTCTCTGGTGAAGGCAGCTGCGAGGCATCTTCAATATTCACTGAGGAGAGGTCCAGCTTGTCTCCTAATACTTCAATAAGGTACTGTGCCATCTTTTTCTGCTGAGGGACACTGCAATGGTTCTCAATGGACAGTATCACTGGATATCTAAGAAAAATAACAATACAGACATAAGGAACAAGTCTGACCATGGCCAATGAATCATGACCACTATACAAAGAAAAAGGCATTACCACATCAAGATAGTATCTATAACTTCACGAATCAACAAATACATGATAGATTATATATATATATATATATATGTATATATATATATATATATATATATATATATATACAACCACTTTATTCACCTTCAGAAGAAGTATATTATCTATTCAAATGCATCCAGTCTTATGGGAGTTTTATGCTAACATCATTAGGGTAAGATCAATAAATATGACAGGTACACTACCATCACGAAACAAGGACAATGTTATCACTCCTTGGTTAAATAAAATTTAGACAATCATCACCTTGCATACAATGGAACTTGAAAATAAAACTTACTCCACTTCATACTCACTCTTTTTAATGCAAATTAAAAACTTTATGAAATAAATATCATATCCAGCTTAACAACAAACAATTGCCTGTACTGTCATAAGACAACTCAAATGTTAGGCATTCCTTTCATTTACCAAGTTACTCCCAATCTTGCAAATCAGATCACCATAAAAGTCTGTGTTAACTCTCCTAATGAAAACAGATCATTTTAATACACAATATATATTAATATCTTTAACCTACAAGTTATTGGTGACACATTATATTTATCGTAATCTGTCAGCAAACTTTGAAATGGCAAACAGAAAGCTAGCATGATATCTCTAAATCCTACAGGCAACATAACTGCAGTCTGCACAAAATAATTATATCAGTTTCTCTAATTCAGCCAATTTATTATTCACTTCAATTTCTGTGGAAATGCATTCACATATACTTAACCTTCTCTCAACCCTCCTGAATATATAAACTCACTTTTTCTATTCTTATATTAAAGGATAGCCTTCCAATACAGCTAGTCCTCCCTCCTTAATTAGTTTCCTCTTTCTCCACTACTCCTCCTTTCTCAGTTGTATCTGTAATATTTAAAGCCCTTATATTAACCTGCAAAAGTTGAGTGTCTGACAATCAACCAATTAATCCCCCCCCCCCCCTCAATGCAATACACTGACTGCAGAAGGCCAAAGACAGGAAACCTCACTGGAAATAACACTGACAGTAAAACCTCAAAAAACATACATCATCTATTTACATTACGATACACCCTTCTCTAACAGTATCAGTAATGTGTAGAGTTAGTGTTAGGGGTAGGAGTTGGGTTAGTAACATGGTGCAGGGGTAGGGGTAAAGCACATGACTGACTGCATCTATTCTACTTGTAAGTAATGTGTAGAGTTAGTGTTGGGGCAGGAGTTGGGTTAGTAACATGGTGCAGGGGTAGGGGTAAAGCACATGACTGACTGCATCTATTCTACTTGTAAGTAATGTGTAGAGTTAGTGTTAGGGGCATGAGTTGGGTTAGTAACACGTGCAGGGGTAAGGGGAAAACACGTGACTGACCGCATCTATTCTACTTGTAAGTAATGTGTAGCATTAGTGTTGGGGGCAGGAGTTGGGTTAGTAACACGGTGCAGGGGTAGGGGTAAAGCACATGACTGACTACATCTATTCTACTTGTAAGTAATGTGTAGAGTTAGTGTTAGGGGCAGGAGTTGGGTTAGTAACATGGTGCAGGGGTAGGGGTAAAGCACATGACTGACTGCATCAATTCTACTTGTAAGTAATGTGTAGAGTTAGTGTTGGGGCAGGAGTTGGGTTAGTAACATGGTGCAGGGGTAGGGGTAAAGCACATGACTGACTGCATCTATTCTACTTGTAAGTAATGTGTAGAGTTAGTGTTAGGGGCAGGAGTTGGGTTAGTAACACGGTGCAGGGGTATGGGTAAAGCACATGACTGACTGCATCTATTCTACTTGTAAGTAATGTGTAAAGTTAGTGTTAGGGGCAGGAGTTGGGTTAGTAACATGGTGCAGGGGTAGGGGTAAACCACATGACTGACTGCATCTATTCTACTTGTAAGTAATGTGTAGAGTTAGTGTTAGGGGCAGGAGTTGGGTTAGTAACACGGTGCAGGGGTAGGGGTAAAGCCCATGACTGACTGCATCTATTCTACTTGTAAGTAATGTGTAGAGTTAGTTTTAGGGGCAGGAGTTGGGTTAGTAACATGGTGCAGGGGTAGGGGTAAAGCACGTGACTGACTGCATCTATTCTGCTTGTAAGTAATGTGTAGAGTTAGTGTTAGGGGCAGGAGTTGGGTTAGTAAGACGGTGCAGGGGTAGGGGTAAAGCACGTGACTGACTGCATCTATTCTGCTTGTAAGTAATGTGTAGAGTTAGTGTTAGGGGCAGGAGTTGGGTTAGTAACACGGTGCAGGGGTAGGGGTAAAGCACGTGACTTACTGCATCTATTCAACTTGTAAGTAATGTGTAGAGTTAGTGTTAGGGGCAGGAGTTGGGTTAGTAAGACGGTGCAGGGGTAGGGGTAAAGCACGTGACTGACTGCATCTATTCTGCTTGTAAATATACTTTATGTTCCTGATGCTATCCTCACTGTGACTATTAATATTGGTACGTTTGGCTCAGCTGAACTAGATAGTCAAGTTAAGAAATAAAACTAAATAAATGAAAAAAAAAAGAATATTCTCATATATCTATGTATCTATATTATATAATTACTGTTTACAATCTATAATGCCCTTAACCTGAAATCCGTCTCATCTGGGTACCTCCCTTATCTCACTATTCACAAACCTACCAAAAAGTGAAGAAAGAAAGAAAGAAAAAAGAAAGAAAGACATCAATTTATTGTCCAAGCAGGAGCTAAGATCTTTCAATCCACAGCTGAGAAAAAAGTGTAAAGTCTCTGACCAGGGTAGGTTCATAGGTTCATAGGTTCATACTAGGCTATCTGCCCGAGGGCATTTACAAGCCTAGCCCATAGTTTTGTGGCTTACGCCACCCCTTTAGTATGGGGAACTATACCCATTATTTTGCTGTGCCTCTGTTGAGCAGTGACACTGAGGTAATCCCTGGGGTATATCTGCGATCTCCCATCCATTGGTCAAGATTTCTCTTGAACAAGGTCAGCGAGGTGCTCTGCCTCACATATACCGGGATTTTATTCCACAGCATAGGGAGTCTTTGGGTGATGAATCTATCCCTCCAGCACGTCCTATTAATAGCCGTGTCGAGGTTTAAGTCTCCGCCCTTGTGGCTCTGACGGATCTAGATTTTTGAGGTGAAGCATATTCATCAAATCTGGGTTTGACATGGCCTTGTATGTTAGGCAAAGGTCACCTCTGAGCAAGCGGTAAGCAACTGAATAGAGCTGGAGTTCTTTCAGTCGGGCAGCATAGGACAGATGTTTGAGACCCTTTATCCTTTTGGTGAGGAACTTTTGTGGCCTCTCCAGCTGCTGCAAGTGTCGGGTCAGATACATTCCGAATGGGGCATTGTACTCAATCATTGGTCTGATGAGTGATGAGTATAGGGAGACTATGACCTCCCTTGATCTAGATGAGAATCCTTCATGATAAGGTGGGCAATGTAGAAGGTCTTCCTAACTACTTTAGCTACATGGGTGTCGAATGACAGACTACTATCAACCTGGGTCCCCAGGTCCCTGATAACTTCTTCTGTACTCAGTGGATTGCCACCTATTTGGTAGCTAGGGGTAACCTTGTTTTTCCCGAAGGGTATGACTATGCATTTTTTGGCATTTAACTTTAGGCCATGGCTCTGGCACCAGTTATCCGTTTCTGTGAGACCCTTCTGAAGGATATCTGTGTCAGATGTGTTTTCTACTATGGCGCCCAGTTTGCAGTCATCTGCAAACTTTGTCAGCCATAACCCTCCTGTGTTTGCTTGTACTTCGGAAAAGTAGATGCCAAACAAGAGTGGGCCCAGGACTGAGCCCTGTGGTACACCACTTGTGACAGGCTTTGAGTCTGACATGGCGCCAGCAACTCTCTGTGCCCAAAAACCAATCCTTCAAATCCCCCAAAACTACAAAAATGAACTCTATGGCCTGCAATACATCAACACTGAAATCATAACCATCAATAGTTTGAAAATGTGTGCCTATGCTAATAAGAGACACAGTTACCAATCCCACGATATTTGCATTTGTTTATTTATTTAAATTTGTTTACTGGGGTAGAACTCTAATGAAACAATGACCAATTACATGCTCAGTCTGGAAACATGTCTTAATATACACAGTTATGTCCTTAAAACCAAGGCAAGTTATCTCCATTACACAAGAATATTAAGGCCCTCTTACAGGAAATCTTCAAGTTTGTAGCTTGGCCCATACAATATCTACCACACTTTATCCTTTTGCATAATGGGTTGGGAAACCAGAAATGGGGTATATTTACAGTTATCGACCTATTCGTCCAGGTTGGGTTCAAGAAGGTTACAGAGCTATACTGTTTAATAAGAACGGGAAGGCTGCTGCAGGAGAAATATATTTTTTTAGAGTAGTATCAACACACCACCAGATTCTTTTCATGTCGTGGTAGAAATTCAGGTCTCTAGAATGGCTATTTGTGATGTTCGATGTTTTGTGAATATATAGAAGGTCAGAGGACAGGGTCATTTGAGGCTTTGTAATCTAGGCAGAATTTTCCCCATGGTAGTCTGGTGATTCTAAAGCACTTCCTCACCATTTGAGTATACAATGAATTTAAGCAACGCAGCCACATTTGCCCTAATTTTATTTCAAGTCAGGTGTCAGTTTTCTTCTTGCTACACTGCTGTAACTGCAGCTTTGTGATTAATAGATTGTGCAGCCCATTCTTAATACATCTGGATATGTACAGGGGCTACTCTAAGGAACTAAGCAGGCAAAAGGCTCCCCTGCACTAAAAGGCCAGAGTTGAAAACAGACATTCCTACATGTATCCATACTAACATTATAGGTAGGCTGAGTGGAAACTCAGCTATGCATTCAGGCCACAAGTCCAGTCGATAACTTGATGGGATGTGCAATACAAATGATTGACAATTGCAGATTTAATGCATCTTTTTCTGAACAATAAGAAAGGGGTGGCAAAGACGATTATTGAAGACACATCTTACAATAACACACTTTATCTAATATCCTGCTTTCTATCTTATATTGTTGATTTTTCTCTCAGTCTCACTTGCCTTCCATGTGTTTCTGAGCAAGTAATTTAGGTAGATCAATGATTGTCAACCACTTCCGAAAAAAGCTCTTGTTCTAAGAGTGTCTAATTAAGTTAGCAAATAATGGAAAATGAAAATAAAGTTTAAAATCGTGTCTTGCTAATGAGCTATATTTGCAATTTCAATGTAGGGATGATAAATCTCTTAGTGTCCCACTACTTTTAAATCATTCATAAAACAGAGAAGCTTTTGCCTTGTGAGACTCACATTTATCCAATTATCTTCCACATGAGGGAGTGGTGGAATAAAAAAACTCAAGAAGCAAGGTTTGGTAATCATTTTTAACTACTGGAAGTCAAAATATCTTTTGACTCAATACTATGAAACTTGTGAAACTTGTCTTAGGATATTAATGCAAATGCTAGCAGTACATCACAATTTCTTACTCTAATTTATAACGTGATTTTGGTGTGTTGAAACCAGGATGTTCAGTTCTCAATTTACCTTCAAAACTGAATAGCCTCTCATGCTTTATTTGTGAAACTTATGCGATATAGATATTACAATAATGTAATTATGAAAAGAAATAATGTAACTGATTAACTCAGCAAGCTGTCTATTCTGACTAAAATTCTGGAAAAGGAAGGTACATCTAGCAGCAGGAGTTTGCTGTAACATCTCTGGTTTAGGAAAAAATGATTTTTCACCAAAGGCCTTAATGAGCTTCTTAAGTTAAAATGAATGAACCAGCAGTTTTAGCTCAGAAATAAATATTTTTCATTGCTTCCAATTCAAAGAACATAGGTCAGCTGCCTCTGAAGTAATATTCATTTGCTTAGCTAAAGGGACTGAAAAGGTTTGTATTGAGTAAGAAATAAAGGGAATTCATAAAAGACAGAGCTGATGCAGTTACATAACAGCACAAAAAAACCTCCCCACTGCTTCATGATTTCACTACCAAAAGCTTATATGTACTAATGCAATGAATGTGTAGCCGAAACTTTCCAGGTACAACTTACTGTCTTGTTTTTGTTAAATTTGTACCCAGCTACAAGTAAATACGGGCCCAGTGTCTACACTATCAACTTTACAGAAGTTAAACAATAATTCAGAAAACAATAACGCCAGTGACAGAACTAATTCATTCTAGATGTGGTAGCACTTACCTTACTCTGACAGGTTTAGTCAAAAAACATTATGTTATAATATGGACTGCACGGGATTTTTTGGCAGCTTCTATCCCACACAAAAAAAACAAGCTGGAATACAGGAAGGTAAAAGTGCCAAATTCAACTGGAGGCTGAGTTGTGAAAATGTATTATTTGTAGCTGAAAGTAAGATCACAATTAAAGCATTTGTGACTTTCAGTTATTCATTAATTTTCTTTGTTTTTATATGAAAAAGCATTTGCAAAGCAGCAGTCAGGCTTGGGTTACAGAATCCTACAGGACATTCACAATAGCTACTGCCATTGCAGAATCACTGTTCATCCTTAGAAAGCAAACAGCTGGGTCTATCACTTTAGGAGGTCGATCCACTATCTAATTCTATTTGATCTATTACTTTAGGAAGTCAATCCACTATCAAATTCTATTTGTCAATACGTAGTTAAACAAAAAAGATATGCTACTCACATCAATATATGTGTCCTTAAAGTCTTGGCTCTGCAGGACTATACAGTACATCAAGCTAGCATTTAAACTGTGACAAATCTATTGCACACTGCATTGTGCAGAACAACATTATTACTTTACATGGGTACCACAGCTGTGATAAATCCATTGCACACTGTACTGTGCAGAGTAACATTACCACTTTACATGGGTACAGCACATGTGACAAATCCACTGCACACTGCATTATGCAGAGAAACATTATTACTTTACATGGATACAGCAGCTGAGACAAATCTAAATCACAGTGCACTGCACAGAGGAACATTAGTAGTTTACATGGGAATAGCAGCTGTGAAAAAACTACCGCATACTGCACTGCGCACAGAAGCATTACTACTTTACATGGGTAGAGCAGCTATGACAAAGCTACTGCACAGTGCCTTGAGCAGATGAACATTACTACTTCACATAGGTACAGGAGCTGTAGCAAATCTATTGAACACCACATTGTGCAGAGGAAATTACTACTTTCCATGGGTACAGCAACTGTGAGAAAACCCACTGTACACTGCATATTGCAGATGAACTTGGATACAGTAACTATGACAAATCCATGGCACACTGTATTGAGCAAAGAAGCATTACTATTTTAGATACGCTGGGCTTTTAGTGCAGGGGAACTTTTTGACTGCTTAGTTCCTTACAGTAGCCCCTGTACATATCCAGATGTATTAAGAATGTGCTGCACAATCTATTAATCACAAAGTTGCAGTTACAGCAATGTAGAAAGAAGAAAACTGACACCTGACTTGAAATAAAATTAGGGCAAATGTGGCTGCATTGCTTAAATTCATAGTATACTTGAATGGCAAGGAAGTGCTTTACCAGCTGTAACAAATCCACTGAACACTGCATTGTGCAGAGAAACATTACTACTTAAAACGGATACAGCAGCAGAGACAAATCCAAAGCAAAGCGCACTGTGCAGAGGAACATTAGTACTTTACATGGGAACAGCAGCTGTGAAAAATCCACTGCATACTGCACACTACTTTTGACACAGTCCCCGACTCAGGGATAGTAAATAAACTTACTGCATTAAGCATAAATCCCTACATTGTGGGGTGGATATCAAACTGGTTAACTATGAGGACACATGTTGTCTGGAGAGGCGAATCCACTTTCGATAAGAAACCTGTTACTAGCGATGTCCCACAAGACTCAGTGTTGGCACTTCTCCTGCTTGGTATATACCAACCTCACCCGCTCCTGCTTGGTATATATCAACCTCACCAATGACTGTAAGCAATCATTAAATTCTCAAATGATGCTGACATCTTAGAAACAGGCCTAAAAATGACAAATGACTGGTGCCAAAAGCATGGTCTGAGATTAAATGATAAAAATATGTAATCATAAAACAGATATCCATACAAATTATAATACTGATAGCACACCCTTAAAAGTAGACCCATGGTGAGGGGACCTAGGAACAGAGAGAGAGATAGTAACTTAAACTTTGACCATCAAGTAGTTATGGTAGTGAAGAAATCCTTCTGTGTGGCTAAACTTTTAAGTAAAGGCATGGCATCCAGGTAAAAGGAAGTCATAGTGCCATTGTACCCAGCCCACATTAGGCCCATAATGGAATACAATGCTCCCTTCTGCATGTACCTAACAAGGCACTTACACCAGTTAGAGCAGGCCCAGAGGTTTCTCACTAAAAAAATATAAAGCGCAAGACACATGTCTTATGCAGGCTTTAACAATTGGCTCGAGTACTGGTGTCATTCTAAGGGGATCCAATATCTGTCTGCCTGGGATGATATGTTGGACAAGCCACGCTGCTTCACAAGGGATGGCTTACACCTGTCACCACTGGGCTTCCGGATATTGGCTAAGGCTCTTGCCACCCCCATAATGCCTTTTTTAGGCAAGGCTCAAAAGACAAACCCACCTCCTTAGAAAACAAAAATGGAAAAAAACTAAGGGTAATGCTGCTCAACGCCAGAAGTCTAAATCTCAAGATGCAGGCACTTGATGCACTCCTCAGCATGGAGAACATTGACGTCTGTGCAGTAACTGAAACCTGGTTCAAGGCTCCTGAGAGCACCCCAGCGCTATCAGGCTATACCTTGTATCATGCTTTTCGGCCCCAAAACCCGGGCCGAACCACAAAGGGAGGGGGAGTGTCCATATTCATAAAGGACACCCACACCTCCAGGTTAGTAGCAACACATGAAGCAACAGAGACCATACAGGTGCAACTAACCATAGGCAAAACTGCTATACAACTGGTAGCATGTTACAGACCACCCTCCCAATCTCAAGAACCCCACTCAGCTTTCCTGAAGACATTGGAGGATATGAATGTATCACAAAATACCATCATACTGGGAGACTTCAACTACCCAAACATAGATTGGGTACATTATTCTAGCCCTAATACCCTAGCTTAAAGGTTCCTGGAATTCATAAATTCAAATGCACTGGAACAACTAGTCACCTCTCCCACTAGGGGAGAAAATATACTAGACCTGATCATCACAAACATGGGGACAAAATGCTCCACACCGGAAGTATACCCCTCACTAGTGAGATCTGACCACAATCACCCTGGATATACATATCCCACCTCCACCCCCAGCAAAAAAGACCACAGTGAAAAACTTCTCAAAAGCAGACTTCACTCTTCTTAAGAAGGAGATGGTATCCTTTAAGCTCACTGTGCCAGTGGATACCACATCCCGCAATGCCGAATCCTTCACAAATGCTTTCTATGGACATATCCAGGAATGCATGGATCATGCAATCCCAAACAAATCCAAGTCCCTCTCCACCAAATGTAAGCGTCCTGTCTGGTGGACCTCAGCCATAAACAAATTGTATAACAAAAGATGGAAGCTACTGCACGTCGGAGCGAAATCCCATGAAGGGAAGACGTCTCTGATCAACATTAGCAGAAAACTACGTTCCCTCATAAAAACATCCAAGGCAAACTTTGAGAGAAAAATAGCTAAGGACACTAAAGATAACCACAAAGCCTTCTTCAGCTATGTTAGAAACCTGGGTGGAAACCCTCAGATATGCTCTGAGTTGGTTCACAACAACAAAAAATACACTGAACCCACAGATATTGCTAACATTCTGGCTGACAGGTTCAGTGCAAACTTCTCGCCTCCTTCACCCCCAAAAGAAGAAATACTTATCCCAGCTGAATGTAATCTCCCTGTCATCTCAGATGTCCAAGTGAGAACCGCCCTAAACAAAGCAAAAAATACAGCATCAATGGGACCTGATGGTATCCCGGGGTGCATGTTACGAGAACTCCAAGAGGAGCTAAACCCACACATAAAAATGCTATTTAATCTTAGCCTTACTTTGGATTATGTACCTGTACACTGGCGTACAGCAACAGTGGTCCCACTCCACAAGGGGGGTGCCTCTACAGACCCTGGAAACTACCGCCCCATAAGCTTAACTAGCCTGGTCTGCAAAGCTATGGAAAGAATCATTATG